>NW_008331486.1:7132361-7180170 GCF_000622305.1 Nannospalax galili
GTGAAGTTGTTTCTTGAAGGATAGAGAAGTATGCACTTGTGGATCAGCTCAAAAGCATCCTTCCTGGAGGACACCACCACCCTAATTTACTGCCTCCCCTCTGGAGGGGGGGACCTGCTGCATTCACTGAGGGAAGTGCTTTCCTCACATATCCAGGTGTGCACGGGTGGTCTACTTTTACAAATGTTCTCTGCTGGAGAAGTCCCATATTGCCACCTAGTGGAAGGCACAAGAAATTTCCTCACGAGCCCTGGTCAAGACAGAAACCACCATTTCTCCCAGTAAGCGGGTGCTGGAGGACCTCCACCCCAGGTTTTACCAGGATCCACAGCTTAACAGTCAGGGTGGAGAGAGGGGAGGGGAGAATGGTCACAGACCACTCTCTCCAGTCACACCCCCAGGCCCTACAAGGCAAGATGGACGAAAAGGTGAAGGCCCCAAGATAGGCAGAGGCCAGAATGAGGCCACGGAGAGGGAGGTGGGGGACGAAGCAAAGGAGGGAGTTAGACAGAATTCAGCATCTGGAGAGCACTGTCACTGTCCTCTGTGTTTTGATTTCTTCCTCTTCGTCTTCTTCTTTTTTTTTTTTTTTGCCCCATCTTAATACATTAAGAAAAATCCTATTCATTAAGTTATAAAACAATGAACCACCCAGTGACATAACGTGCAGAGAATGAGAAAAAGAACTCAGAGTGTCCCTGGACACTGCCAAGAGGGCCTCCCCAGGCCGGGTGCTCCCTCACAGTTCCCATCTCCTGAGCTCCCTTCTCCCCAAGGCAGGCAAGGCGTTCCAGGCCGGGGAAGTCACTGCATGCGGCCTGACTGCCTGCACTCCAGCTGGAGCTCTCTGAGGATCTGTCACTGAGGGTGCGACAGAAGAAAGGATCTAGGCCTTGGAAGGGAAGAAGAGAAAACGCAGAGAAAAAAAACCGCCCCGGCACCAGACAGAAGAAAAGCTGACACTGAGCAACGCAGGGAGGACCTGGAGCACAGACTAGGCTCGCGGACCAGGGCAGCCTCCTGGGCAGGGTCGCCGGAGCACTGCAGGAGCTTGGACAGCGGCTACTGGGCACTGGTGGGCCCAAACTGAACAGGTCCTGGAGTGAAACCTTGTAACCAGACATCATGCAATTTAGAGAGACACTGGGAACTGGGGTGCAGCTCAGTGGTGGAGTGCACACCTTGGCTTCCCCTCAGCAAACACACCCCCACACAGCACAATTCGATGTGAATAATAATGCTGAGCTAAAATTTATAGCTAGTTTACTTTCCATATTTTCTAAAATGAAACCATATTTTTCTAACTAGAAGAAAAGCTCAGTGATGAAACTTTAGCAACAATAAAAACTTTTTTTTTGTCTTTTTGAGACAGGGTCTCCCTGTAGCCCTGGCTGGCCTGGAACTCAGTATGTAGAGCAGGCTGGCCTCGAACTCACAGAGATTCACCTGCCTCTGTCTCCCAAGTGCTGGGACTAAAGGTGTGTGTTCACTACCACACCCAGCTAAAAAAGTTTATTTTTTTTTAACTGGGCAAGGAGGAATCTGCTGCCAGCACAGGACAGGCACGCACTTCCACAGGTGCTCCTTCAATCCGCCTAGTCTGAGGTTCTGTTTGTGCCACAGCAGCCTGGAGTTGGGGACATTCTGTGAGCTCGTGCAGACCCAGAAACACACCAGTCATTTCCTTTGTGACGTGACTGAAAAGCTGGGATGCCCAGGGTTCTGAGCGCACAGTTGCTGGACACTGGGCAGTGCTGAATGACCCTGAGACTCCTTAAACGTGGGTGCCTGTTTTCAAAGTGTGCTGCATCAGCGGGAAGGACTGCTGCACACTGCCATCTCCATCTGCAGACCCAGCAGTCCCACAGAGCACTGCTCTCTGGCCCTCCTGAGATAGATTTTGTGTTGTTTTTTTTTTGGGGGGGGGATTCTTTTATGAAACAGGGTCTCCCTGTAGCCCCAGCTGGCCTGGAACTTGTTACATAGACCAGGCTGGCCTAGAATTCAGAGATCCGCCTGCCTCTGCCTCTCAAGTGCTGGGATTAAAGGCATGAGCCACCCTGCCTGGCCTGAGACAGATTTTGTACTGGAATCTTTCTGAAAGAAGACAATCACAGTGGAAGTGACATGAACCATCTCCCATTTGGCTGTCACCCCATTCCTGTGTGACTGTCTTTGTAACTCAACACCTGCTTCATCACCAAACCACTCCAGCTGCCCCTACTGAGTGAGCCCCCAGGAGCCACTGCCCTCCCCATCATGCTCCACCTCTCGGCTGGGCGAGCACCAGTGCAGTGCAGAGAGGAGTGCAAGGGAACTTGCCTTTTCCATCCGTGGCGGAGGCTTCTTGTAAATGTCTGATTGACCTAAAAGCAACCATTTGGAGGACAGAGGTTAGCTGACAAATTTGCATGCTTTTCTATTTCAGGCTCTTGTAGCTTGGGGCTTTGAATTCCTGAATTATAAACTGAAGTGGCTGGCCAGATGACTTTAGCACACTCTCCCTAAAAAAGAGATCTCTGCTAATCCACTCTTGGCCATCTATGGCGCTGGGGCTTAGGGGGTGATGCCCTCTGCTGGTGGAATCAGGGCCAGCAGGAAGGGAAACAGGAACAGGATGTTTTAACCCTCCTGACCCTTACCACCCTTCCTCTCTAAAGAGAAGCAGCATTAGGCAGCCCAGCCATCACGAGGGAATGGATCTGAGGAGAAAGTCACCACTGACTTCTAAAGTTGAGGTTTGGGAGCCGTGAACATACGGCTTCACATAAACTCACTTGGTTGCCCAGAAATTCGTAGTGCTGTGGAAAACAACCGTCTCCTGGGAGTCTTTTCTCTAGCTGTGCTGTACTGATAACTAATCACCATCATGACGGTTCAGTCAGGGGACACTAATATTATTAAAGATGCTGGAGGGCTGGGCATGGCAATGTGTGCCAGTAATCCCAGAACTCAGGAAGCTGGGGGTTCAAGACTACCTTGGGCTACACAGTGAGACTTCGCTTAAAAAACAAAACCAGGGCCAGGTGGGGGGGGCACGCCCTTAATCCCAGCACTCGGGAAGCAGAGGCAGGCAGATCTCTGTGAGTTCAAGGCCAGCCTGGTCTACACAGTGAGTTCCAGGACAGCTGGGGCTACAGGGAAATCCTGTCTCAAAAAGACTGAGGAAAAAAAAAAAAAAATTCAAACAAAAACCAAACAATCTAAAGACACAAAGCAGGGTGTGTGGTGGGTGACACACACCTGTAATCCTATCACTAAGGAGGCAGAGGCAGGTAGATTTCTATGTGTTGAGACCAGCCTGGTCTACACACTGAGTTCCAGGCCAACCAGGGCTACATAATGAGACCCTGCCTTTAAAAAAAAAAAAAAAAAAAAAAAAAAGACTTGGACTGGAGGTCCAGGCACCATTCACAGCCACAAGTGAAAGCCTTTACAGAACAGGCAAGGTGGTGGGAGGGAAGGGGTGGGGACCTGCAGGCAGGGCTCCTGTTCTGGCACTCACTCTCCTGTCTATAGATAAATCACTTCCCAAACTTTGTACATGTGGCCCTTATGAGGTGTGAACAGACAAATGCTACCAGCAAAAAGCTGGTGCTGAACCAAGGCTGGCTGAGTCAAGTATTAAAAACTTACTGGTGCAATTTAGCTTTAAAATTGTATTTTACTTATTAGGGTATGTACATATGCACATGTGTGTAAGCATGTGAGAACACACGTGCCACACCATGAGTGTGGAGGTCAGAGGACAGTTTGTAAGAACTGTTCTTTCCTGCCACTGTGTGGGTCCCAGACACATCTCAGGTGGTCAGGCTTGGTAGCTGCTGGGCCGTTTGCTGGCTCACTGATGCTGTTTCTTTCTCTCTTTCAAAGATCTGTTTATTTTGTGTATGTGTATGCCTGAGTGTATGTACAAGAACTACAGATCTGCAGGTGCCTGTAGAGGCCAAAAGAAGGCATCAGATCCCCCGGAACCAGAGTTACAGACAGTTGTGAGCTGCCTGATGTGAGTACTGGGAACCGAACCTGGGTCCTCTACAAGAACAGAAAACGCTCTTAACCACTGAGCCACCTCCCTTAGCCCCTATGATGCTATTCCTTAAGTTACCTTTCTAGTGTTCATTGGTATTTCATGTCTTACAGCAATTTTCAGGATATGCATCAAAGGAATCTTGCCACCTGGCACCTGCACATTAATGCTGTAACTAACCAGTGGCAAGACATGGCCACTGGTGGCTCTACACTTGTCGGGGGCCCTTGCACTTTACTGTTCCAACAGTGGCAGACGTAAGAGTAGGCCTAACCTCTGTTCCTTGACAAGATCCTCGCTAACTGAGAACAGTATTGGCCAGCCTGGATTAGAGGTGCCCGAGTTGCCTGCTTTTGAGCAGGATGGTAGGGTGGTGGCTGCAGTGATTGGATGGCGATAGTAATGGGGATTCATTCTTCCCCTCACCCCCCAGATCTTGTTAGTTGTAGTCTAGGCTGGCCTGGAACCTGCTAGGTAACAGAGGATTACCTTGAACTTCTGATCCTCCAACTTCTATCTCCAGAGTGCTGGGATTACAGACATATCACCATGCCACCACATTTATGTGGAAGGAACCCAGAGCTTGGGACATGCTCAGCAAGTACCCTACCTCCTGAGCCACACCCCAGCACTCCTAGCCTCGCTTCTACAATGGCAGCAGTCTGCTGATGTGACCTGAGTATTTGTGCTGTGTGATCAACTGGGGGTTGGGGACCGGGGTGATTCTAATCAGAACCATGTTCGTGATAGTCAGGGTGACTGGCCGAACACCTGGCGACCCTAGGACTCTAGAGAACAATTCACTGCAGAGAATGCTACAGGAGGAAGCAGTTCACTCCCTAACATTACCCCAGAAGGAGTCTTGCTGGACAGCCATGGAACCACCAGGAAGGACAGAGCTGTCTTCACCAGCCATCTTTCCTCCACTTGGCTCCCACTAACCCAGCAACTGTGATCTGACAGGGCATTCTTTCTGATCGAGCACTGGTGGGGCACTAACATGCCCTTACACAAAATCAGAGCACACCAGGTGCTCTTTGAGCCCCCATTTCCCGGATAGAGCAAGCCACTCTCCAGAGCACCAAAGCCTGAGTGGCCCAAGAACTCCCACCAGCTTTACGTCAGTATGTATGCGCCCTCGCTTTCCGCCTAACAACTTTCCAGCTCACTTCACGTTAGAACACATCCTCATTTTCCATCTAATGACATTCCAACTCAGTCCCCACCAAATTCAGATTGGTGCTTTATGCTACTACTAAGTTCCCACTTCCAGACCCTTCTCTAAGGAATTAGAACTGGGCCTCATGGCAGCCCTGACTAGCTCTATTAGATTCTCCTGGGTGACTCTCAGTGGCTGGGGCCTGGGAGATTTTAAGAGCCAGGACCCTGTCTGTCAAACGGACGCCCTGTGTGACTCTGCTGGCTGCACATGCACTGCCCTCCCCTGGGTTACTCACCACACCACCGGGAAGAGGATGGCACCACAGCACAGCAGGTCAACCAGGAACAGAGAATCCTTCCACAAGCCATACTCCGTTGTGCCTTCCTCAGTAGACTCAATGATGATGTAGGCCACATTCGCCAGCACCTACAGGACACGAGACTGGGTAGTCTGAGTGCTGTTCTGACAGCAGCCAAGACGGAGCTCCACTGGGCCTGACAGCTTCAGCCTGTGGCTGCAGCAGCATTCTAGGGCTCTGGAGAACCCTGCCTCCCTGTTGGCCAGCCCTTGAGCCTGTGAAGTGGCTGTGAGGCTGTCTAACTTCCAGATGGACACAACTTCCTCCTGGCCCTCAGAGCCTGGAGCCTTCTTGTAAGTGTCTGGGTCTCCCAACTGCATGACAGTGAGATCATTGGGCGATCAGATGTCCAAGGAGCCTTGGCTGTTCCCACTCTATCTGACCAGGTTTTCCTAGCCCAGGAGACAGATTTAGGTGTAGACTGCACAATGCCCCGGGCCCTAGCCACCGACTTGACTACAACCTCGCCAGACCCCAGGCCAGGCCTAGTTAGACACTCCCAGATCCCTGACCCACAGACATGAAGAGAATTATAACTTAGTGTTGCCTCAAGTTACTAAGTTCTGAAGTGATTCATAGCAATGAGTACATAGAAGACACTTTGCTTTGGGGGTACCCTGAGCCTCAGGCAGTCCCCAAAGCTGCTTGGGCAGTTGGCACATCATGTCCTGCACAGTCAAGGTGTCCACACTGTTCAGGTCCGGCTCCTCCGGAGAACCCCTGGTCCCCAGGGAGAACGGCTCTAAGTGATAATGAGACTGTGGTCCCAGAGGTCAGAGCAGCAAGCAGCACAGGCTTCAGTCCTACAGCTGGTAGCGCCCTGGCTCCTCACAGGGCCAAGCCCAGTCCAGGTCTGCTGCACAGGAGGGACACAGGTCTTCCTGAGGCTCATCTGCTTCCATGCTTGGCTCCTGTTTCCACAGTTAAGGCTTAGCTTTGTGTCTGTAGCCCAGGTTTAGGCTCTTAGCACGTACAAATTTTCAACTGGCTAACTGAGAAGCTACTGCGCACAAGAAAAGTTTACAACTTACGATACTTCATCTGGATGATCACCATGAGATGTGATTCAGATAAAATGGGACCTACGGGGGACTGGAGAGATGGCTCAGCAGTCAAGAGCACTTGTTGCACAATGACCAGAGGCTAGATCCCAGGACTAAGAAACAAGCCAAAAGTCCCCCACACACCTCTAACCCCAGCTCCAAGGGGGCTGGAGACAGGAGGATGGTGGGATTTGCTGGTTTCCAGGCTAGGTGAGAAAATGCAAACTCCAGGTTCAGGGAGAGACTCTATCTTAAAGGAAGATGCAGTGATAAGAGGTCATCTGATGCCCATACACTTACACTCACACATGCACACACACACACACACACACACACACACACACACATTCTCTCTCTCTCTCTCTCTCTCTCTCTCTCTCTCTCTCTCATACCTGCACACACGAGTGCTTTTTTTTTTGTTTTTTGGAGATGCACTCCTGTAGTCCCAGCTGGCCTGAGACTTGATATGGGGACCAAACTGGCCTCAATCTCACAGAGATCTGTTTGCCTCTGCCTCCCAAGTGCTGGGATTAAAGGCATGCGCCACCATGCCTAGCAAGTTTTTTTTTTTGTTGTTGTTGTTTTTTAATGTTTTTGAGACAAGGGTCTCCTTGTAGCCCTAGCTGGCCTGGAACTCGCTATGTAGACCAGGTTAGCCTCAAGATCTGCCTGCCTCTGGCTCCTGAGTGCGCCACCATGCCTGGCCTGCCTAGCAAGTCTGAAATTTTATGTGAGCATTAGTACTTTCTATTCCCAAGTACTTTGGTCACAGAGGAGAGGTCTGCAGTACCAGGTTTTAAAGCTTTATTTTTAAAATGTGCCTATGAGTCTCACACGCCACCCACATGACTTGCTATGAAGGCCATTCTTAGTAGTTACAGGGAGTACAGCTGTTATGTGAGGAGGTCTTTAAGCGCAGTTTCGCTTTTTTATGTAAGATTTCCAAATTAAATCATCGTAGAAGTGAAACTTTATTTAATATGAATGTGTATCTTGAAATCTCAGTGTCCAGGGCCAATGGTTCAGTAGATAAAGTGCTTGTTACACAGCTGTGAAGGCTGGAGTTCAGACCCCTGGCACCCATGTAAATGCTGGCTGGGTGTGGCGACCCACTTGTAATGCCTTCAGTAGGGAGGTAGAGACCGAATCCCCAGAGAGCCCGGCTAATAAGACTGGCGGAATGTGAGCTCCAGGTCCAGCAGGAGGCCACCTAGGTAAGTAAGTAGACAGCAGTGGGGGAGACGCTGGAGGAAGGCACCAACCTCTGACTGACAGAGACACAGACACAGACCTACACACGCACACATTACATGCACACATGTGTGAACATGCGTATGTACACACGCACACGCACACACACACACACACACACACACACACACACGCAAAAAAGGAAGAAAGGGAGAAGAAAGGACTTTCAGTCTCCCCACTGACAAGACTCGGGGATTGCCCGTCATGCCCTAGACAGCTGCACCTGGGGCTCCGCTCCAACGCCAAGGCAGAAACAAAGGCCTCCTTCCGCAGCTGAAGTTCGCAGTCCCACTAGTTCTCAAGTCACACACATTACATGACAGCCAGGCTATTCACAGGGGCACAGTGTTGAGCCAGGTGCCCACAATGCTCTGGAGCGTCATTTGTACACATGTATCACACATTCCTGACTCAGCTCTAGGTGAGGGCTTGGGTGGGGCTCGGTATACTGCCTGCCTAGCATGTGCAAGGTCCTGGGTTCCATTCTCAGCTACACACACACACACACACACAAAGTTCTGTTCCTCCCTGTGGCCAAAAGGAAGCAGTTTTAACTTTAAAGGCAGATGGTCAAGGCCTTCCCAGACCAGGCCCATTATCTAAATATTCCTAACTTCCCGATCTTTAGTTTCAAATATCCTTATTTCCTCAGCGTGACGTTCGATGTTACTTTGTGTGTTCATCTTTCAGAGTCACGTGCAAGCAAGTAAGAGGGTACCACACTGCACCTCAGTTCAAGCCAGAGGAGGAGTCAACCTAGAGAAAGGCTTGACTGTCAGAGGGACACAGACAGCAACTGCCCTAGTGGAGGGAGAGCTCAGGTTCTGGGGTGGATGAGCTCTGAGAACCTTGGCAGGCTGTGGAAGTCCGCCTGGCCACTCAGGTGGCCCTGGTGGTTGTCACCTAAAGACCTGGATGTTTCTTGGCATGACGGTTCCCCTGACAGCAGTGTCAGAGCTGTCTGTGGTTACTCCTCTGCCTCTCCCATTTCTTTTCTTAAGCATCCACCCAAGTCCCATCTCTGTTACAAAGCCCTTCTAGATAATTCTGAGCAATTACTCTCTCCTTGGAAACCTACAGCAACTGGTCTGTGGCGCTGGCTTGTAGCTAACACAGGCTTCCCCTCACTGCAGTGAGAGCAGCTTTGATGTAGACCACCAGAGATGAAGAGGCTGATCTGAGGCCCAGGGAGTGAGGCTCTCCCCTCCCCAACCTGCCATGCCCACAAGGCACTCTGACTATCAAATGCAAGCAGCAGAGGGCAGATATTCCTCATTCGGCACCTTCTGCTTCTTACCGGTTCCTTTGCTCTGGTTCAGCTTCCAGAAGACCATTAGGTATAAGACAAGCCAAGGGTCCTCCCCAAGGGGCCAGAAGCTCATTAGGCTGGTCCCAGAGCAGGACCTCAAACACAGGATAAATTTAATAAAGGTGTGCCCCTGGGGGCCTCTGTCCTATCACCTTGCAGAAAATCTCCTGGTGTCATTCACAGCTCTAAAATTCCATGCATTTGGGCCTCTTCACTAAGAGACCCGTTCCGCTAGAGTCAGGCAGATACAGAAGAAAAGGAAACAAGCTCCCTCACTTTCCCACAGCTCTCTATCCACAGGCTAGGCATCCAGGCCAGTCTGAAGACAACCAAACACCAGGGTTTCCCAGCACCCACCTGGTTTAGGTCTGCCAGCATTCAGAAAGGGAGCCCATGGGAGAAGCTGAGACTTCTGGGTAAGCTGACTCCTTGAGGCAGACAGGCCTGGAGCCAAGCTCAGCCGAGAGCCAGAGAGGACAAGCTGGCCATGAGTTCCTTACCTGGAGTGGGATGACAATCATGAAGATCTTCTTGTCTTTATCAGACAGGATGTGCTTGATGAAGGCCCAGCCAGTGCCAATGAGCGCAATGGTGATGAACAACAGCGCCCCCTTCAGGCTGGAAGACAGAACAGTTCACAGAGACCACCAGGCCCATCAGGTTCTAGCCCTGCCAGTCACTGCCAGTGCACTCTATGATTCCATGGGCCATAATTACTGTGGTTGTTTCTGAGCCAGGGTCTCATGTTGCTCAGCTGTCTTGAACTCAGCTCACCATGTAGCTGAGGGTGATCTTAAACTTCTAATCTTCCTGTCTCCACTCCACCTCCTGAGTACTAAGATTCTAGGCTTATACTCCCATGTCTGGTTTATGCGGTGCTGGGAACACAGCGCAGGGCTCCATGCATGGCAGGCAAGCACCCTACCTGCCCAGTGCTAGCCCTGACTTGTACGTCATGGCAGGATTTCGGGCAGACCTGCATACTTACAGGTGAGTTATGTAGTACACGACAGCCCAGCCTTCGATCGGAAAACCTTGCGAAGAGATGTAGTGGTAGTCAATCTGAAATCAAACAGCTCTGTCTCAGAAAGGCTGCACTGCCGGGGCCTCAGCGCAGGCGAAAGCAATCAATTCCCCCAGGTCTGGGATGGGAACTGGGGAGTGCCCACCCTCCCCCTGTCTAACACCTCCCTCGCCAAGTCACCAGTAAGCACAAGAATGCTAACAAACGTCAGGAGCTGAGAAGGGCCCAGGCCCCTCTCCTGACACGCATGGGCAAATGGACACCTATTCTTTTCCTGAAGACCTCCAAGATCCAACTGCTACAAGTCTCTCACTCCCCAGTAGGGAACTTTGTCTCAAACACCTAGTGTTCTCATGAGAATAGCCAAGCTGGTCAGTAAAAGGATCTGTGTGCAGTGACCAGGCTTCCAGAATCTGTACGTTTAGAAACCTGAGGCTGCCAATGCATTTTAACTTTAGCAGCAAGATTCCGGCAAGACCCAGGATGCTGGCCTCCGCACACAGCTTTCATTCCCTAGGGACAACTGGATAGCAAGGTAACATTCTAACTGGTACAGTTTTGCTTTTTCCTATGACCCCATTTTCAAGTGCAGGAAGAAAGCAGACCAAGTGTGGTCTATGAGCCTGACAGGCGCCCACAGGCACCAGTTCTCAGCAGTCAAAGTGGAAGCTGGGTTCTCGGGCCTCCTTTACAGGGTCACTTTTTCCCTCCCAGGAAGTCTGCTAACACTGAACTTCAAATCACCAAGAGCAACACAAGGAAGTTTGCAATAGAGGAAGTCAGGGAAACAGTTCAGCAGGGGGCGCTCTCATCTCAGGAGGTAACAGACACTGGAATAAAAGGAAGTGTTGGGCTGGGCCAGCCTGAGCTAGAGTGAGACGCTATCTCAAAAACAGAAATTAATGAAATTAAAGGAAAAGCCAGTGTTCTAGAAGATGGGTCTGTAAGGAGGTTGGGAAACTGTGCTGATCCCAGCTCAGGGCCCCGGGGCTGCTATCCCCACAGAGGAGCTTAGTGAGACACTTTCTCTCCCCTTCGCTTCCAACCTGCTGTTCCCTTCTTTCTAGCTTCCTGCTCAAGGAGACATGTCTGTCATTTTATAAGTGACCCCAAATGCTAATACATACTGCATGGAACAGCAAGGAGAGAGATTTGGTGAAGGGAAGGGCAGCCATCAACCAGTGAATCTTAAACACGTCATTCCTATAAAAAGAGAGAAGGAAGAATGAAAACAAACCTCTATTCCCCCAAAGAACATCTAAAGCACCAGGGCTACATCTAGGCAAGCAGTAGACATCACCTGTGCAAACCATAAACACGAAGCCATGTTTTGACAAAGCAGCTTTTGCCAAAAGGAACGGCCTCAGAGTCCTAACATGGAGTCTGAACACAATTTAACGTGGTGGTTGGGAAGACAGGCAGGATGCATGCCCAGGCCCAGTAAGACGGACATCTGATACGGGCCATCAGCTCTCCCCCTGGAAACTACGCTGGATCAGCTACACAGGTTAAGAAAAAGGCAGGCAGGCCGCAGACACAGCACGGGAACCCCAAAAAGGCAGAAGTCGGTGAGTGTATCCTGAGGATGGCTGCACCCAGCACAGGAGAGCAGGGTACCAGTGAGGGGAATGTGCTGGTGTAGTCCTCTACCCTAGGGCTCCAGGCATTAAATTCCTCCTCCTATGTCCCCATCCCCCAGAATGACCCCGGTAAGACACACCAGACCATCTGGAGAAAAATGGAGACTTGATAAAGCACACAAAGACTTAAATAATCCCAGGACACACACACATTCTGATACACAGCATCCGCAACAGCAATAAACACGTGGAACAGGGGCAGTTCATCTGTTACCCAGAATGAACCAATGAATGGACAAGAACGCTCATAGTAAGACCCACACATGCGCAGAAGCTTGGTGGGAGAGCGTAACTCTGACGCAGTGGGAAGGATAGGCTAGCAACTGGCATGCGGGAAACCAGCTGGAGCCAACATGCAGAAGAGTTAAGTAAGGCTGGATCCACTTCCCCATTTCTAAAGAGGGCCCCCAGATGCACCTCAGCTGGAAATAGCAAGCGTGTTCTGTGATCCCGCAGGAGCAGAGGGCCCCTTAGGATCTAAGAAGCACTGCACCAAAGACCAACACTAGACAGCTGTGGTGCCACTAAAACCAAAGACCTTCAGTCAGCAATGCACACCACACACAAGCTTAATGACTAGAAGACAAAAATTGCAATGCGGTGACAGACAAGGGATCAAAGTCAGGGATATGCAAGAAACTCGTTCATGCAAAGCGACAGACAAAGACAAAAAACAACAGGAAAATACGCAAAACCAGGCGTGCGATGACAGTCCCTGTCAGGAACACGCAGAGACACGCAATAAGACAATGCAGCATGTTGGCCACACCAGACTGGCACATGCCGGGTCAGCAGTGATGACAGTGACAGGCTCAGGCTCTACTGGCAGAAGTGGACACAGCTGTGGCCACATGGCGGGCAATCAGGCAACACTTAATGAAATCCAAACAGAGTCAAAAGCAGCCCACAACCCTGTGGGCCTCCACCTGGGACAGTTCCTCAGAGGACAGGTCCCCAGGGGATCTCTGGAGGCAGAAGACAAGGACTCCTAGCACTAGCTGGAGACAGAGGAAACCTGGGTGTGCAATCATCCCCAAAGACTGCAGGGGCAGACATGGGACACAGCGCACAGGACAGAGAGGTGTAGCTGAAAGTCAGCCGGATGCAGCACAGCCGTGTGGTGATGGAAAAAGTGTGTCACTGCGTAAAAAATGTACAAGAGCTGTATCTGCAGACAACCCCTTCCGTAAATCTAAAATGTGAGAGAAGAAACCCACAACAGACATTGTTTCATTATTTACATGAATATACAAATGTCCCAAACTGTCTATTAAGCACATTGGATTGGCTATTCATGGCTGGGGAGGAGTAGGCAAGAGACAGGAAGTAGAGGTGAATAGTCATTCAGGGCAGGAGCGTGCAGAGCGATAATGAGGCCATACAAGCTGACGCACATTACTTTCCGGGCTGATATCCCTGGTACTTTCCTGTTCTAGTGCCCACTGACTTCAAGGTCAAAAAGGAACTTAAGACCAGAGCAGCCTGTCACTATGAATGGCAGCAAGCTTCTACCCAGAGTCCAACACTGCCTGCTGGAAAGGGCCATGTGCACTCTCACAGCCTGACAGCCTTGATTTGGGATCCCCAGTTAGCACGGCCATGCTGGGACAACGGGATGAAAGCCTGCAGTCTCCCAAGCCGGCAGCCTGGGCTAGGTTCTAGGCTACTGGTTCTGAGTTGACCTTGAGGACCTCCTCCTCTCTAAGCCTGTGTTCTCTTCTGGAACTGCACAGCACCTCCCCCCATTTCTACAGGAGGAGCAGCCCATCAGGTGCCTCTGGGCCCTGCCTCCCAGCAGCCCTCACCAGCAGACAGCCCTGAGCTCCAGCCTCAGTTCAGCCGGGTGATGCTGGCCAGGTCTCATTTCCCCTCTCTGGGCCTCAGGAAATTGTATGACAAAGATGTCTCACTCATTCCTGCTCACGGGGACTGCAGCCTCCCAACCCCTCTGGCAGCCCTGGGCTCACATATTCATATGACACGTAAATTCCTCCCAATCTACGGGCATACTGACCCTTAAGACTCCTGGAAAAACATGGGGATGGCTTGAATTACATCTTTCTGCATGCATATGATGCTTCCACACAAAATTTAAAACGTGACTGGTACAAAACTGTCAGCCCCACTTCCCCAGAGACTTAAAAATGTCACCACCATTTTCCCCCGGTGAACTGCAGGCGATGACCACTAAGGGAAACGGAGACATGGCCCCGTGGTGAGGAAGCTGGTTTAGAAGTACCCCACTCCCAAATCCCTCTTATCTGGGGGCCACAGAGCAAAGCCAAGGATCTAAAAGGCTTAAAGGAGGCAGGACAGTTACCACTGCCTTAGCTTTGTAGATGAGAGACAGAGAGAGGAAGGCACACAGGAAGCCACAGGGAGCAAGCCACAGGACCAAGCCAGGGAAGGCAGGGGACCGAGAAGGCAGGCAGGGAAGACCAAGAGCGAGAGGGGCACAGGGAGGCCACGGGAAGAGAGGGGCACAGGGACACCACGGGAAGAGGGGGCACAGGGACGCCATGGGAAGAGCGAGGGAGGCACAGGGAGGCCACGGAAAGAGAGGGGGCACACGGAGGCCACGGAAAGAGAGGCGGCACAGGGAGGCCACGGGAAGAGAGGGGCACAGAGACGCCACAGGAAGAGAGGAGCACAGAGATGCCACAGGAAGAGCGAGGGGCACAGGGAGGCCACGGGAAGAGCGAGGGAGGCACAGGGAGGCCACAGAAGGAGAGGGGGCAACAGAAGGAGAGGGGGCACAGGGAGGCCACGGAAAGAGAGGCGGCACAGGGAGGCCACGGGAAGAGAGAGGGCACAGGGAGGCCACGGGAAGAGCAAGAGGGGCACAGGGAGGCCACGGGAAGAGTGAGGGAGGCACAGGGAGACCACAGGAAGAGCGAGGGGCACAGGGAGGCCACGGCAAACGTCCACTTCTGACTCTTGGTTCTGTCTTTTCTAATACAGGCAAAAGGAAAACGTTCCTTTTTTTGATTTATGCAACGTTTTAATAAAAATCCCTATTTTGTAAAATTTAGATAATTTGTTAAATAAAATCTGTATACAGGATTATTTTATTTTTTGATACATGCATGTACATTGATGACATAGACTTCAAGACAGGAAAGACCTATCAGTGTGCCATAAAATAAATCCCTCAAAGAATACTTTTTAGTCTATAGCTTGGTCTCATTCTCAAAATATTAAAATTAAATGTAGAAATTGCATCACAACCCACAATGTCCCTAATCACACGTGGCTGGCTGGCTGATGCACAGCACTGCATGGAGCCAGAGGAACGGCTCAGTGGTTAAGAACACTGGCTGCTTTTGCAGAGGACTGGGGTTCAAATCCCAGCATTCACATGGTGACAAACAACCGGCTGTAACTGCAGTTCTAGGGAAATCTGACACCCTCTTATGACGACCTTGGGCACCACATGGCACAGGTGCACGCACACACATACAGGCAATACACTCATAAACATAAAATAAAAATGATAAACTGCTTTTTAAAGAGCACATTTCATGTCTTGAATCACAATTTTCTTCTAATATTGTATAAATTAGAAAAAACTACTAATGTGTACACTACACCATGGTTACCTAAACACATTATGAAAATGCACTGGGTGTTTCTTTTAAACAGCACTTCTTGTGAACTTACACTTTTGGTTAAATAATGCTACTTAGTAGCATGAATATAGTGACATTAACAAAATTTACTAAGAACTTCCCTTGGTATACATTTTACTTCATAAAATGATTTATTCTAGTCTGTGTATATGTGAAACTTCTTTTTTAATTTTTAAAAAATATTTTATTATTTTTATTTTATGTGTATGAGTGTATTGCCCACATGTGAGTGCACCCACGTCGTGCAATGCCACAGAGATCAGAAGAGGGCTTTGGATTCCCCTGGAACTGGAGTTAAGGACAGTTTGTAGCCACCATGTGGGTGCTGGGAATCGAACCTGGGTCCTCTGCAAGAGCAGTCAGTGCTCTTAACCGCTGAGCCATCTCTTCAGCCCTGAAACTTCGACCTCTTAAAATGACCAATATGTATAATTAGGAAACACTTCACACACACACACACACACACACACACACACACACACACACACACAGCAGAAAAGATTGTTTAAAAGGATTTATAGGGCTGGAGAGATGGCTTAGCAGTTAAGCAGAAGACCCAGGTTCGAACCCCAGCACCCACAAGACAGCTAACAACCTTTCGTAACTCCAGTTCCAGGGAATCAGACAGCCTCTTCTGACCCCCGCGGCACTGCATGACACAGGTGCGCTTACCTACATGCAGGCAATACATACATACACATAAAATAAAAATAATAAAAGGCTTTTTTGTCTTTTTGAGACAGGGTCTCCCTGTAGCCCCAGCTGTCCTGGGACTCATTATGTAGACCAGGCTGGCCTTGAACTCACAGAGATCCGCCTGCCCCTCCCTCCCAAGTGCTGAGATTAAAGGCGTGGGCTACCACACCCAGATGTATACATAATTCTTTTTTTTTTGGTCTTTTTTTGAGACAGGGTCTCCCTGTAGCCCCAGCTGGCCTGGAACTCACTATGTAGACCAGGCTGGCCTCGAACTCACAGAGACCCACCTGCCTCTGCCTCCCAAGTGCTGGGATTAAAGGTGTGTGCCACCACACCCGGCAATAAGATATTTTTTTTAAAAAAGGATGTTTAACATGCCAGCTCTATCTTCTAACATTAAAATCTACCTACCTTTTAACCTATTGCCTTATATGATTCATTTAACATAATTTTTAGAATCCTTTGTGGATTCCAAGAGGATCACATCGCCCCTTCTTCTGCTGACACAGAGACGGCAGCAGGAAATAAAGACTGATGACCCAGCACATCAGAGGCTCCCAGAATTACGGGGAGACGGCTTTACCTGACCATGTGACAAATGCCCCCAATCTTCTTCCCCCTTTGAGATGATTTTTTGTTTGACATAAATGACATAACAGTATCTAAGGACACACTATGACAAGAGGTCAACTATATTAATGTGGCAGACATTTTTCCTAGGATATATAATTTGGTGTTCTAAAAAATTTACCATATAGTTTAAGAGTACTTTAATCTGTCAGGTTTCAGGATCATACAACTTTCTTAAAGTCGACAGACACAATTTTTTCAGAGTAAGCTGTTAGACTAGATACTAAGTTAGACCTATTTCACATCTTGCCAAGTTTTCAGTTATATTCAGGCACAAAACTGAGCTAGTATAGAGTCTAGAAAAACATTCAGGTACTAAATATATTTCACTTTCTCTCAAAGATGAGCACATTTAAACATGGGATTCAGATTTATAAACCAATTTCATAAAAACATTATAAAACCATTTTGTCTTCCTTTGCAGGTACTTTAAGGATTTGGGGAACTTACAGCACCACCTGTCATTCTCCTTCACTGAAGGATACTGGAAATATTAAAGCTGGAGGAACTGAAAAGCTAGACGGGTTTAGTGCATCTGAGCTTAGTATGTCCAGGATTTAGGGAAAGAATGGATCCTTGACACCCCCTGCCCCGTGTAAGAGATATATTGATAATACAGTACTATTTCCATTTTTAAAATATTTTAAAACTTGCAGTTACCTTCAATTTTTTATAATTAATCAAATAAGAACTAAACACAAAAGAACTAAATAAAAAGTAGGTCATTAGGTCACAATCACATCTAATTAAAACTGGTTTTCTTTAAACAATTTCTTTAAAGATTATTATTTTTTTTAGCATTTTTGTTGAATTTTTGCTATTTCCAGACAATATAATTTAATGACATTTCTATCCCCTCTCCCATCCATTCCTCCCTACACCACCCCCCTCCCTTAATTCAATGTACTCTCTCTGGGTAATAGTCTAGAGTCTAACTTGAATCCCCAAATGTCCTCCAGTGTGGGCTCATCCACTCGAGCTTGCATAGGACTTGTGCATGCTGTCACCATTGCTGTGAGTTCATATGAGTAACTGACCAGCTGTCTGGAGAACTCTGCCCCTATGGTCGTCCACCACCTCTGGCTCTTATAATCTTTCCACCTCCTCCTCTGCCAATGATTCCAAGGTCCTGAGGTCCAGAAGCCTGACAGAGGCATTCCACCCAGAGATAAGTGCTCTGCAGCCCCTTTCTCCTTGCACACTAGAAAACTGTAAGTTTCTGTGTCAATCATCATCTGCTGCGTAAGGAAACTTCTCTGGTCAGAACTGAAAGATGCATTAAATCTTCAACAGTGGATGAGCACCTGACCCATCACAGTTCATTCTGATCATCCCTCCTGGGACTGGGAGTCCGTATTATTATGAGAGTACCACAGTTACCTCTCATAGGAGGGGGCCACAGCTCCAGCTCACAGGAGGGGTCCACAGCTCCTGCTCACAGGAGGGGACCACAGCTCCAGCTCATATGAGGGGTCCACAGCTTCAGTTCACAGGAGGGGAATCATAGCTCCAGCTCACAGGAGGGGACCACAGCTCCAGCTCGCAGGAGGGGACCACGGCTCCAGTTCAAATGAGGGGTCCACAGCTCCTGCTCACAGGAGGGGACCACAGCTCCAGTTCACAAGAGGGGAATCACAGCTCCAGTTCACAGGAGGGGACCACAGCTCTGACTCACAGGAGGGGAAAACGTTCTTTTTAATATTTTTTAACTATTTATTTATTTATATGTGTATATGCATATGTGCATGTTCGATCCAGGGTGTGCATGCAGAGGTCAGAGAATAACTTTCAGGAGTCAATTCTCTCTTTCTACCATCTGGGACCCAGGGATTGAACTCAGGCCATTAGCCTTGGGAGCAAGCACCTTTACCTGCTGTGCCATCTCATAAGCTAGGAAGACTCATTTTTAATAAACCAAGCTAGAGTCCTTGTCCTACACACTGAGTCTCTGTTAGAAGGAATCAGGTCATCAGGGCTTTCCATTTCTACCCCAGTGCTCCAGAGAAAGAGGTATTTGGGGTGCTTAATCATTTTGTGACCTTCAAGTAGTACAACAATACCAGGTCTGCATGCCAGTAAACGCATGGAAATGCATTGGCCTTTTAATATAAAACCTTCACACTATTTTGCTCCAGGTTTCCTTGGGAGGAAGAGAGAATTCCCACCTATGCAAACTGCTCCCTCAACATTGAGTACAGGAAGTCAAAGCCTTGGGGTTTCAGAACAAGAGCCAGAAGCCAGGCAGATGAACTTTGAAATGGATTCCCCAGGGCCAACTCCTGAAGGGCAACAGGGAGAATCCAGGGAGACTTTGAGTTGAAGCCTAAGTGCCAGGAGACTCCTAAGCTCCCACCAGGGCAGTGGGCATCATCACTAACCCTCTCAAGACGAAAGATACCGACTTACTCCCCATGAGTCCCTGCAGCACTCTGCTTGTTTGTGATGGCTGCTGGCACACGGCTTGCTGCTTTTTTTTTTTTTTGGTCTTTTTGAGACAGGGTCTCTCTGTAGCCCCAGCTGGCCTGGAACTCTCTACATAGACCAGGTTGGCCTCGAACTCACAGAGATCTGCCTGCTTTGCATCCCAAGTGCTTGGATTAAAGGCGTGAGCCGCCACCATGCCCAGCTGTACCTGCTTTTTAACAAAGCAATGCGAGCAAGCAAACAGGCAGAGCCTCCCACACCAGAGGCTGGCATGCGAGGATACTCCTCCTTAGGAAACAAAGACATAAGTGAGGGCCAAGGCCCCCCAGAGGCAGAATGCACCCCAGGGTTAAACTTTGCAAATCTGCACACAGAGTTTACCTTCGTTTTCGAAGGATGTGAATCCAGATGGTCCCAGAAAGGAAGAAGAAAAAGGCCATAGAAATGTACAACTTGGGGAGAGGGATTTCTCCCGCCGAGAGGTAGCTGTCAGGGTTCTTCTCAGTGATCTTAATCTGAAACCAACATAAAATCAAACTTTGCTCTTTAGGAACAGATCGGCCCCTACTCAGCAACGTGGACTCAGATGCTTCACTTAAGCCTCAGAGAGAGTGCCAGCAGGTGACGGGTACTGTGCTTAAAGTGGATGCTTGTGCCCTCCCAACTCTGCCTCCTGATTCAGAAACCCCCTGCTGGAGGACCCATGCACGGTGGGGAGCTAACTGGCCTCATCTTCTCACAATGGAGTTTCACACAGCCCCCTCCTGAGCTGGACCTGTCACTCAACAGCAAACTATAGGCTTAGTATGTACAAAGCTCTGAGTTTCATCCTTAGCACCAAAAACAAAACAACCAAAAGCCCTTCACAGAACCCACCGCCCCTACAGAGAAGCAGATGTCTAAATTTCACACTGACCACACCCATGGACGTCCCCATGTGGTACTCACATCAAGGCTGAAGGAAAACTTGTCGCTGGACTTTGAGTTCCTGCCTGGGCATTTGTGTAAATAAAGACTGTAAAGGCCTTCTTGGTCATCGGTGCTGATGTTGAAGGAGAACTGACAGTGAAGAAGAAAAGAAGATGCTCAGAACCCTCTGCTGAATGCAAGTCTTGGAAATAAGCAAGGAGCATGAACGACAGAAGAAATTAGACAAACTCAGATTCTCCCAGAACAGAGTCAAACGTGGTGTCCTCCTTCTATGGCCCCCAAGTTCTTTACACCAATGTTCAAGTGCACAGAACAGCTGACGAGTTGCACAGTGGGTTCTGAAGCTCACAGTCCCTGTACATGTCTCCCTAACCACCTGTCTGTGGTGTTCAGTTCAGGCTGGCAGAGAGGGGCAGAGATGCAGTTCCCTCATTTTCAAGGCAGCATACTACTTTACCATTGAGTTAAAAAATACTCCCTGAGGGGCTGGAGAGATGGCTCAGCAGTTAAGAACACTGTTCTTGCAGAAGACCCAGGTTTGAACCCCAGCACCCACATGGCAGCTAACAACTGTCCGTAACTCCAGTCCCAGGGGATCCGACAGCCTCTTCTGTCTGCCGTGGGCATTGAACGACACAGGTGCACTTACCTACATGCAGGCAACACATGCATACACATAAAAATAATAAATAAAATATATATTAAAAAAATACTCCCCCAAGCCAGGCATGGTGGCATACACCTTTAGTCCATGAGACAGAGGCAGGCAGATCTCTGTAAGTTCAAGGCCAGCCTGGTCTACATAGTGAGTTCCAGGCCAGCTTGGGCTACAGGGAGACCTTGTCTCAAAAAGACCAAAAAAAAACCCCAGCAAAGCAAAAACCCACTTTGATGTGTTGCACTGCCATGAGACTTTCCTATACAACTCATAACTGGGAATGCTGGGCAGGTGCATGGCCCCCGGGCCTCGGTGAACTCTCTGAAACGATGCCACCCTCAACTCTCACCAAGCGTCCTTTAAGGTATAGAACCATCAGCTTCTGTCATGCTGAGTAGGAGGCAGCACGGACTGATGGATGCAAGAGGCAAAGGGGTGGTGGCAAGAGCCAGGCAGAACCAGGT
Organism: Nannospalax galili; assembly: GCF_000622305.1. NCBI lineage: Eukaryota > Metazoa > Chordata > Mammalia > Rodentia > Spalacidae > Nannospalax > Nannospalax galili. The sequence goes on from NW_008331486.1 coordinate 7,153,613, forward strand.
TAGATCTGGGCCCTAGCACGATGCACGTTCACAAAATTTCTCGTCAGAAGTATGATGTGTCTAGCAGGTGGAGCGAACATCCCAGCCATACACGGTTAGAGAGAGAGCTACTGTATCCAAGGGACTGAGCTGCAGCGAGTCTGAGTTACTACCCCTAAGCTCAAGGTGCCCCAAAGATTTACATCTCACACGGTAGAGAGGACATCTGTCACTCCAAGAAGACATACCTGAAACGAGACCGCCCCGTCGTCATTCTGAATGGAGAAGGCTTTCTCTCCTGTTGCCTAAAAGACACAATGGTCTGTTTCAGGATGATGGTGACGGAAAAGTGTTCAGTGAAGTAAAGCTGACTAAAAGACTTCTTAAATCTTAAACTGCTGACTTTCAAGAACTCTGAAAAGCCCAGTCACTGTCTTCCCAGTCTCTGAAATGCCCCCACACACAAGGCAGCTCCCCTTGCCCATTTCCTTCCCATTTCCTTCCATTTTGGCTGCTCTGCCAACTCCTTCCTAAGGCTTCCCCTGAGCGCCTCTCTATTTCAAAGCTTCCATGAGAGCAAGGATGCTGTCCCAGCACAGCAGGATGCTGCCCCAGCATAGCAGGATATCCCACCGAAACTCCAAATACCAGAGCATTGCCGCCTGCACAAGAGTATCAAGCCAGGGAGAGCCATCACTGACACAGTGGCAGTGGCGAACTCAAGTAGCTCTGGGCCAGACACAACAGCACGTCCTGCATGACTCCCCTACACGAAGCTCCCTGATCTGTTGTCCACTGTGGGGACAGCTCCGTGTGCTGTTGCAGGTGGAGGGGGGCCAGGATGGGAGGAACCTTGGAGATGGGGGGGGGAATAGGGCCTCTGAGGTAGTGAACACATTCACCATCTCGATTACAAGTCAAGCTTATCAAACTGCCCTCTGACTACCTGCAACTTACTGTAGGTCAATTACACCTTAAGGAGTCTATTAGAAGGAAGAAACTAACCAAGCAGCACAAAGCCGGGCACAGCAGCACAGACCTGCAATCCTAGCACTTGCGAGGCAGAAGCTACTGCTCCTTCTCTACACAAGCATCTCTCCTCTTCCCTTCCCTCCCCCACCTGCCTCCCACACAGGCCCCCTATTCATTCCACGGCTCTAGGCTAATCCAGATCCTTGCACTTCAAACCTGCAAGATCATAGCAGGTCCATTCTAGGCCCTCCAACAAACCCAGGCAACCTGCACAGTGTTTCCAGAATGATGAACTCCAAGAAATACAATTTCCACCAGCTTTTCCCGATCAAAGGCTCATAACAAGCTCCCCAGTCTACATGTCAATACCCTCTACTGCCTGGCCCTGTGCGACCTTGGGTCTCTCTGAGATCCTGTACTCCCATCACTTGTGCCGTGCAATCTAGCACTCCAATTAACTTTGAAACTGTTTGTGTATGCCAATGTTGTCTCCCCAGAGAGAAGACAGCTCCTTGCAGACGAAGCAGCACGTGCCACTTGTGCATGCAGGAAACACACATTTGGAAACACACAAGCAGGCACACATGTATATCCAGGAAAGCTAAGCCCGAGACGGTGGTTTGTTCTTACCTTCGAGTCCACTGTACTTCTTCTGGACTTTCCACTGTCTAGAAGCACAAGCATTGAACAGATGTTACTGCAGCATTATCTCACCCAGCTCCAGTTTATCTTAATGTCAGTAATTAAAACAAACAAATCTCTGCCAGGCATGGTGGCGCACGCCTTTAGTCCCAGCAGGTGGATATCTGTGAGTTCAAAGCCAGCCTGCTCTACATAGTGAGTTCCAGGCCAGCCCCACTACAGGGAGACCCTGTCTCAAAAACACCAAAAAATTTTACAAATTGAAAACAAACAAATCCTGTTAACTGCCACCTCTCCGGGACCCTGAGCTGTAGCAGGAAAGCAAATGCCATACTAGGAATGTTCTGAATCAAAGCCAACGAAGCCAACAGGGGACCTCGTGTGTGAATAATTCGCTATCAGGAGAGCTGCCACATGGAATCACTCCGGGTATTTCCTAAGTAACCACATTTGGAAGCAGGGCACTGTTCAACAAATATCTAATCTATGTGGAGGGAGGAGGGCTGGGGTGGATGTTAAAGCAGGCTCTCCACTGAGCCATACCACCAGTCTGGAACTGCAGGCTTGGTTTGTTTCTTCCCCACAGTAGTGTGTTGATATTACTAGTGGAGGGCTGGGGTGTAGCTCAGTTGGCAGAGTGCTTCCCTGGCATGCAACAGGCCCCAGGTTCCATAAAACTCCAGCACCACATAAAACTCAGTGTGGAGGCACAAGGATCAGAAGTTCAAAGTCATCTTTGGCTACATAGAGAATTCAAGGCTCACCTGTACTATGAGATCCTGTCTTAAAAAAGGAAGGAAGGAGGGAGGGAGGGAGGGAGGGAAGGAGGGAGGAGGGAGATTGCTAATGGTCTATTTCACAGAAACACTGCTAGTGGGCATCTGGCCCTCGCTTGTCCTTCAGACGCTCCTCCGGAAAGCCAGTTCAAGCTGGCTGCAGGAAGGGGGTGTTTCAAAGAGATAGTGCCAATACTATGAAAAGCAACCGTGTCCTGTGACCTGGAAACCCTAACTCCAGTAACCCACTGAAGGAGGATCTACATGAAATGTTTCCACACATGACGAAGCCCAACACTGCAGAGCCTGGAATAGAATGTAATGGCACCGCAGGACACCGAGGGGACACCTGCACTGTGGACGCAACAGGAGATGATGGGGTGAGGCGCACTAAACAAATAAGCACCCACAGAAAATCACAAACATGGCCAAGAGCTTTATGAAATCATAATGTTCTAGACTCAGGACCCAAGCCGAACAGGAAACAGAAGTTACTAGAAGTCTAACACTGAGAAGGAGCACTAACCTTTTCTCCCCATTTCCCACATTTTGGATAGCTACGTATTTTTGTGTAGCCTCCAAAACACAATGCTGAGACAACAGTGGATTACGCTCCCATTTACTTTCCAAAGCAGGTTTACCTTGGGCTCTCTGTGGCTGGCTGCCTGCATGGACAGAGCTGACGTTGGGCTCCTGGCTCCCACCGAGGATTTGTTCACCCTTACTGAAGATGATCTTTGGTAACTGTGCACCAGCTTCTGGTGGAGACCTGACTTTTATTCTATAAGATAGAAAGGGAGAAAGCTCAGAGCAGCGCTCCAGCCTCATTAAGGGCTCCATGCCAGGCCCTGGCTGGCGCTGTCTAAGCCCCTGTGCCATCCCTGCAACGTCCTATGAGGATCCTGCCATCCACATTGTACAGATGCTGAGACTGAGGCCAGAAAGGCAAAAAGCTTGCCCGTGGGGGGCTGTGCTCAGTTATAGGGCACCCGCCCAGCCTGCACAAGGCCCTGGGTCCCGTCCACAGCTGAGTGAGAATGCCACCAATCTCACGCAAAAGGAGGGTTTTAGCATCCACATGGTGCTGCTATACACCGCTCCCCGTAATGATCCCTAATGTGCTCATTAAGTGGTGGGTGCTGGGAACAGAACCCAGGCCCTCTGCAAGAGCAGATCATTCTCTTACCAGCTGAACCATCTCTCCAGTCCCTCCTTTCCCCTCCTTAACAGACCAAATTTTTGTGAGCCATTCCATCCCCAGTGATCTCGGTGACAATACCCAAGCCTGAGAAGACACCTGACCTAAGCCAGCATGTCCACCAGCTCTGCTCCACCTGGCTGTGAGGAGGCATTTCCTCTTCTCTGCCTCTGGTCAGAGATGAATGAGGAAACAGAGCCAGCTGGTGATAGCTGGGAGCACTGACTGAGGAAGGAGGCGACCCCAGGACGGCAGGGCAGAGACAAAGTCAAGACCCTAATGTGAGCACGCTACAGCTGCCCACTCCGAGCCTGCCTGCCACCGCTGGACTTCCGGGTGCACTGCCAGGCTCAGCCAAGCCTTCCGCTGCCAGCTGCTAAACACCCCAGCTCGGGAGCCCGTCAGCCTTCCTGTTCTCAGAGGACAGAGGCTGTGGTGAACAGAAAGCTGCGGTGAGGTCCACAGTGGCTCTACAGCACAGCACATATCTTAAGATGTTTCCTCATTGCTCTTTCTACTTCCAATCTTGTTCATCTCAAAAAACAAAAGTGCTCAATTTGGGCACATCATTCTTAGCCAAAAACCCTTGAAGATTCCCTCAGAAATCACACATAAGGGCAGGCAAGACGGTTCAGTGTGTAAAGCACTTGCTGTCAAGCCTGACAACCTGAGTTCAATCCTAGAGAAAGTGGACCCCACAAGCTGTACTCTGACTTTCACATGCACATATGTACACACACACACACGCACACACACACACACACACACACATTAATAAAGTCAGGGGCTGAAGAGATGGCTCAGCGGTTAGGAGAACTGGCTGCTCTTGCAGAGGACCCAGGCTGGGTTTCCAGCACCCACATGGTGACTAACAATCTTCTGTAATTCCAGTTCCAGGGGATCCAATGCCCTCCTCTGGCCTCCAAGGGCACTGCACAACACAGTTGTACTTAGACACATGCAGCCAATACACTCATACACATAAAATAAAATAAATTGTTTTAAAAAAGAAGAAAGTCAGATGTGGCAGTGTGTGTCTAACAATCCCAGTGCTGAGGAGGGAGAGACAGGACCCCTGGGGCTCACTGGCCAGCCAGTCTAGGCAAATCAGCAAGTTCCAGGTTCAGTGAGAAATCCTCCTGCCTCAAGAAAATATGGTGGTGAGGTAGACCAACTAAATCAACCTTCACATGCCCCTCTGATGAGAGAGAGAGAGAGAGAGAGAGAGAGAGAGAGACTGATTAATTATACACAAGAAACCCAGACAGTGGCCAGATGAAAACGAGCTTTAACTTAAAAATACAAAATTCTCCTAATTCACCTAAAGTCCAAATTTTTAAAAAATTTGTGTGTTTGTGGTTTTCAGAGACAGGATCTCCCTGTAGTCCCAGCTGGCCTGGAACTTGTTATACACACTAGGCTGGCCTCATGCAGCTTAAGTTCAAATGTTTAAGAAAGACTGAAATGCCAGGCATGGTGGTATACCCCTTTAATCCCAGCAGAGGCAGGCGGATCTCTGTGAGTTCAAGGCCAGCCTGGTCTAAGTAGTGAGTTCCAGGATACAGGGAGATCCTGTCTCAAAAAGACCAAAATGCCAGAATCCTCACCAGCTGCCTTTTTTTATGCAATGTGGGTCGCACGTGTTTGTGTGGGACTGATCTGAGGGCCTCATGTGTCCTGCAGCGGAACAGCCACTCACCACACTCTCTGCAGACTCCACTGCTCAGGTAGGAAGGACTGAGCCCCAAAGTCACACAGCCTGTGGACAGGAGATATCTGGCCCCAGCCCTGCTTCTCAGCTGCTTCCTCTGAAGGTGCTGTTCGCACCAGCAAAGCCAGCGTGCTGATGCGCATGCTACTCCACACCACTATCTTTGGACAGACCCTCCCTCTGCTGTGGGTGTGGACGCAGCAGAAGGCTGCCTGGGCAACCCTGACCTGAAGCTTCCCGACCCTTCCCTTCCATGATGTCCAAGCCATCCGCCCTTCTCTACTTGGCTGTAGCTACTTGGAGGCTCTTCCATTTCCCTCATCATGTGTCTCGGCTCTGAACCCAGCACACAACGGGAGCAGGGCAGAAGCCCAGTGACTGCTAGCGTACGGCCACGACCCTCGCTGCACTCAAGGGTAGAGCAGTAGGAACTAGAGAAGTACTTACTCACTTCTGGAGATGTTTAGGATTAGAAGGGTGACAGATGACACAGACTGTTTCCTTAAAATACAGTAATTCACATCTTCATCCTGCCAAAAAAGGAGCAGCCATATCATCTTCATTCTCACAAAAACACGGCAGCAGTGACGCTGTGGGTATGGCTCTGAAATGCCTGGAAGCCACAACAGCTGCCTCCTGAGGACGGCAAGGTGGGCAGCAGGGTGTCTGGACCTCCAGTGAGACTATCAATCAGGCTGTCACTTAACACTGGGATGCTGGAGAGGTGACTCACTGGTTAGGAGCATACTGCTCTTGCAGAGGTCCTGAGTTCAGATCCCAGTACCCACATCAGACAGCTCAGCACTGCCTGTAACTGCAGATCCAGGGGACACCACTCTGGTCTTCACAGGGTCCTGCACGCATATACCCATACACAGAGAAACACATAGAATCAAAAAATAAAAAAAAAAAACCCTAAAAAAAAAGATTAACCAGGTAAGCTAGGAGTGGTGGTATATGCTTGCAACCCTAGCACTGGGAAGGCAGAGGCAGGAATCAGGAGTTCAAGGACAGCCTGGGGTTAGACAGCAAATACCAGACTAGTCTAGGATGCATAACTCCCTGTCTCAAAAAACTTACCAAAGTAAAAGCCAGGTGTGGCAGCTCAGGTCTACAACCCCAGCACTTGGGGGGCTGAGGCAAGAGAATGGCCGCAAGCCTGAGGCCATCCTGGGCTGCAGAGTGAGAGCTGCCATCCCGCCACCTCCTAAAACCAACCAACCAACCAGCAAAAACTTACCAGGTAAGAAGAAAAACCATCGTTCTTGGTCCGATCTAGACTGAATCCGATCTGCAGGTGGCAAAGAGAGGGGAGCAGGTGTTCTCTTACTGTACGAGCCTTTCTTACTCAAAGAGCAGGAGAGGGTAAGGAAGAAAGAAAGAACATATCAACAGCGCTCTCCGGGCCTGGCTTCTATTTTTTAGCACTCTTGAAGAAAGCAATAGCTGCTGGAGTAAAATCACCACTTAGCACATCTATTCCAGAACCGCAGCTTAGGGCTGGCTGTGGCCCAGCGGCAGAGAGCCTGTCCAGCCTGGGAAAGGTGCGGGGTCTACCCCCGCCCAGCCCCCAGCACTGCAACACTGACAAGAGACCAATTACAACTCCAAAATAAAAGTGAAGCTGTGCCTGAGAGCGCACTGTGTGCTACCGAGATTAATTTTGTCCGCAGCAGACATGGAGGGCGGGGCCTCTCGGCAAAGCTGAAGAGCAGCCCTGACCCGTGGGAAGGCACTTGCCTCAGCATCCTTGTCCATGGTTCTCTTAGGCTCATTCACAGAGAGGCTGCTGACGTTGACCAACATGTACCCGTCCTTGAAGAAGCCAAAGGTGTTCAGATGGACTTTATGCCTCACGTCATCCTAAAGAGACAGTGATTGGCGTCTGATTATGCAACCTATTCATTTGCGCAAAAACTATGGCACCCAGTTTCCCACTGGGTAGCCGAAACTCTCACAGGTGCGGAGAGACTCAGCTCTCCCAAGCGATCCCTCCAAAGCTGAAAGGTACTGTGCAGAAATTCCTAAGACTTTAACAGTTCTGCAGAAGGCAGCACACAGCGGGGTCATTCATTCCACATGCTTGTTCGGACTCTGGGGCAAATGCTGTGGTCAGGGTCCACTGATGTGTGAATTATACAGGAAGGATGAACCAGTTTCTCTTTTTAAAAAAAATATTTTGCTGGGCGTGGTGGCGCACGCCTTTAATCCCAGCACTCAGGAGGCAGAGGCAGGCGGATCTCTGTGAGTTCGAGGCCAGCCTGGTCTACACAGTGAGTTCCAGGACAGCTGGGGCTTCAGGGAGACCCTGTCTCAAAAAGACCAAAAAAGAAAAAAAAAATTGTATTTTATGTGTATGTGTGTATTGCCTGCATGTAGGTCAGTGCACCCATGCTGTGCAATGCCCACGGAGGTCAGAAGAGGCTGTCGGATCCCCTGGGACTGGAGTTACAGACAGCTGTTAGCTGCCATGTGGGTGCTGGGATTCGAACCCGGGTCTTCTGCAAGAAGAACCAATGTTCTTAACCACTGAGCCATGTCTACACACACACACACCCGCCAAATGAACCATAGTTTCTTTAGTCACGCCTGTATCCTTCCTGACAGAACAGACTCTGGTATCAGGTTCACACTCAAAACATGCCAGGGGCAGGGCATGGTAGCTCACACTTTTAATCCCAGTGCTCAGGAGGCACAGCAAGGCAGATCTCTTGTGAGATCAAGGCCAGCCTGATCTACATAGTGAGTTCCAAGCCAGCCTGGGATATAAGAAGACCCTGTCTCAAAAAACAAAACAAAGCAAACAAGTCAGGAGGGGAGGAAAGGAGTGACAAAGCGAATGCAAACACACCTACTGACCACAGCTCCTTAGTCTGCAGGCACCTGCTCCGCCCCCAGCAGGGTGAAGGGTCACACACAATTTTCTAATCTAGAATTCAAAATTCTGTAATAGGTTCATTTTGTAAGGATACGGAGTGATGGGTCTTCAGGTAACAACATTTATGTACAAGGACTCCAGTCAAGTGGACATGGGCCTACAAGGCAAGGGGAAATCCTGGGTCCTGCTGAAACTGCAGTTCACATGGAGATATCCGTCTCCAGCTGACTGCCTCCATATCCTGACTACAATCTCAACCAAGCCAACACACTCCAAGGCCAGAAGGACACTGGTGTCCGCAAACGTTTCCAAACTGGGACTTCACAAGGGACTTCGTCCTCTGTAACGCTACTGAGTGTTCTGCTGAGAAGTGCTTGCCTAACTTACAGCACCTTCAATAAACATTCAAACTTCCTAAGCATCAAAGGTCGCCTATAACCAAGGCTGCCAATGGGACCCTCGGCAGGATTCACACGAGCACATCTCCAGCCTCTCGACAGAGTTCAATACACTGGGATGATGCCAGGTAGGTAATTCTGGCCTGACTCTGGTTCCCCTCCCCACTGGCTCTGAGGGTTCTGCCCATGTACCCTCAGATCTGAGAGCTTGCCCTGAGTTCCTATAATGTCTCAGGGTAGCTCAGGCTTTCTTCTTCTATTACTTGGTTCCAACTCCCTCTTCCCTCTTTTTTTTTTTTTCAGTCCCCTGGGAGTTTCCCTTAGTGTTCCAAGAGTTCAGCTAGGCATTCAAAGCATGCTTACCCACCTTTACTTCCCAGTGGAATGGGAGGAGCTTGTAGCAGCCTACACTATCACAGAGGACAAGCAGAAAAGCAGACAGGATGAGTCACCTGTGCCGTGCCACTCCACACCACACCACACCACGCCACGCCACAGAGAACTAACTACTAAGGACAAAGCCAGAAAAGCGAACTCCCGGCCCGTCAGCACTCAGACGGAGTTAGCCCTGCAGAAGGTGACCTGGGCAACTGCTCTTTCAGTTTTCCATGGGGACGTGCGTGCCCACGACATCCTGGGTACTCAGAGGGAAATTAACCCAACTACACGTGACAACATTCAGGCCTCCTGGGCTGGGCTGCAGAGAGGACAAGAACACAGGGCTCCTACGCACAACCACGCGGACTAACACGGAAGCCCAGCAGACAAGGCAAGGTGGGGTTTGGGGAGGAGGATGGGTCAGGACAATGGCTACTCCCCAGAGAAGTGGACTTTCAGGCACCTGAGGGAAAGCAGGGCTGAAGAATGTTCTGGACACACTCGGTAACTATTTTCTACTGGCTACACTATGTGTATGTTGTAGAAAATACACTAGGTTGTACATGTAGATGGCTAATTTTCAGCATGTATGAATAATTAAATTTTTAATTATTTTATTTATTTTCTTATTTGAGTATGTGAACATATGCATGCATGTCATGGTATACATGTAGAGGCCAGAGGACAACGTGCAGGAGTCAATTCTCTCCTTCCATCACATGCGTCCCGGGGATTGAACCCGGGTCATCAGGCTGGCTGCAAGAGTTTTTACCCACTGAGACACCGTGCTGGCTCCAAAATTTAAATTCTAAGAGTCTGCTTCTAATTTTCCCACCATGCAGGGACTTTACACAGACCAGAAACATGAGGAGTACGTCCTATGTTCATGTAGTCTACCTCATCCCATGTTTTCTAGGTTTTGCCATTAGTGCTTTAGGGTTTTGCCAACGCCAGGGGTAGAACCCAGGACTCCGACCTGCCTCACTCCTGACCCAGCCTCAGCCCTCTAGCTATTTTCTTAGAAAAGGTTCGAACTGTGACCCCTCGTTTTTGTTATTTCAGTTGCAGTCTTATGACAGTTTTAAAACATAAATAGTACATTGTTCATTACTCTTTCCTATCTCTGTCATCACTTATTTTGACGATACAATGCCATAAAGACAGGCGCTGGGGGCTGGAGAGATGGCTCAGCAGTTAAGAGCACTGGCTGCTCTTGCAGAGGACCTGGGTTTGATTCCCAGCACCCACATGGTGACTAACAACCATCTGTAACTCCAGCTCCAGGGGATCCAACACCCTCTTCTGACCTCCGTAGGCACTGCACGACATGGGTGCACCTAACCTACATGCAAGCAATACACTCATATCACATGCATAAAATAAAAATAATAAAATATCAGGGCTGGAGAGGTGGCTCAGCGGTTAAGAGTACTGACTGCTCTTGCAGAGGACCCAGTTTCGATTCCCAGCACCCACATGGCAGCTACGAACTGTCCTTAACTCCAGTTCCAGGGGAATCCGAAGCCCTCTTCTGACCTCCGTGGCATTGCACGACACGGGTGCAATCACATACATGTAGGCAATACACTCATACACATAAAGTTAAAATAATAAATTTTAAAAATAATAATAAATAAAATATTAAAAAACAAAACCAGAAGAACAGGCTTTGGAGGCTGGAGAGACGGCTCAGCAGTTAAGAGCATTGGCTGATCTTGCTGAGGACCTGGGTTTGGTTCCCAGCACCTTCATGGAGCTAACAACTGTCCATAACTCCAGGTTAAGGGATTTGATGCCCTCTTCCGACCTTCCTGCACACCTGTGGCGCATAAACATGTAGGTATGACACTCATACACATAAAAATAAATAAATCTTAAAAAAAAAAAAGAGCCAGGCATGGTGGTACACACCTTTAATCCTAGCACTCAGGAGGCAGAGGCAGGCAGATCTCTGTGAGATTGAAGCCAGTCTGGTCTACACAGTGAGCTCCAGGCCAGCCAGGACTATATAGCAAGACCTTATAAGTAAGTCTCAAAATAAATAAACAAAAGCAGGTTTTGAACCAGGTATGGTAGCACAGACCTGTAATCCCAGCACTTGGGAGGCTGGTACAGGAGGACTGCCCTAAATTCAAGGCCAATCTGAGCTATATATGACTCTGTCTCAGGAAAAAAAGGGGGTGCTTTTTTTTGTTTTGTTTTCTTGTGGTACTAGAGATCGAATCTAGGGCCTTGGATGCTAAGCAAGGGCTCAACTGCGGAGCCACAACCCCAGGCCAAAACCATGGTTCTGAAAATTAACCTCGAGAATCATGGGGGGTCCAAGTACTGGGGAGACAGAGGCCAGCCAGGGCTGCATAGTTGAGACCTCAATGCCCCACCCTGAAAAAAGAATCATGGCAACATCACAAGGACTGTGGTTTATGTACTTTCCAAGAACCAGGCTCCTGACATGGTGGCACACACTTGTAACCCCAGTACTTGGGAGACAGAGGCAGAAGCATCAGTGTTCACAGAGAAGGTGCAGCAGGACACTCAGCTCAACAGTCTACCTCTCCTTCCTGCTGCTCTGAAGGAAAGGGCAGTGGAAAGAGCATGGGGTGGAGAAAGGAGGCACTAGAGCAAAGCGGGTCTGCCACAGCAAAGAGAAGATGCTGCCAGACACAAGCAAGAGACCGGACACCGTTGACAACCATCTGGCCGCTTCCTTTGCATGGACACAGCCATGAAGGTTGTCCATCTCCCCAAGGATTTCAGGGCCTACAAGTGTGCACTGGCACCCAGTAGGCACTGAAGAGCCATCGTCATGCCTCCCCTTACAACAGATCCAGCACCCTGAGAACCAGGCTGAGAGGTGAAGCCTGCTTACCACCAGTAGCAGAATTAGCACCGCAGGTGCAAAGCCCACACCTGGGTTCTTAACCCCCCCCCATACTCTTCAAAACTAAACAGTGCATCTTCTGCTTTGCTCTGAACTAGTTTTCATAACACAGGAGTTGAAAGCATCAGTTCATGGTCAATTTTGTCCCCGTACACACTCCTCCCTATCCCCACGACCAATTACTGAGGAACAAATCCCAGACCTCCAACTGTTTCCTCTACCAGTATTTCAGATCCATCATCTCACCAATTGTCAATTTAAAGAGATGTCACCCTTTTATTACCAGGCCAACAGAACACAGTCTACTCTCCCTCACTGCTAGCACAGTGCAGGCTGACTGAGCCTTTATCAAGACCTATTTGAGCTGGGCATGGTGGCGCACACCTTTGCTCTCAGCACTCAAGTTCAAGACCAGCCTGGTCCACATAGCCAGTTCCAGGCCAACCCCACTACAGGGACACCCTGTCTCAAAAAGACATGACCCCTAAATAAATCCAACATCTGGGAACCTACTCAACAAAAAGACCAATACCCAGAGCTGGACAGATGACTCGGCGGTTAAAAGTGCCTACTGCTCTCCCAGAAGATCTGGGTTCAGTTCCCAGCACCCACATGTAGGCTCACAACCACCTTCAACTCCAGTTCCAGGGGATTCAACACCTTCTTCTGGCCTCTGAGGGCATCACACATACACAGTACACATACATACACACATGTAGGCAAACACACACACATAAAATAAAAATAAATCTTGTACTGGGGTAGAACCCAGGGTCTCAAATACAATAGGCAAGTGCTCGGTCACTGACCTCAACCCCCAGCGCAAGTACCATCTTTTTAAAGAGTAAAATAAAGGATAGTCTTGAAATACCAAACTTAATTTCTTTTTTTTTTTCTTTTCTTTTTTGAGACAGAGTCTCCCTGTAGCCCCAGCTGGCCCGGAACTCACTATGTAGACCAGGCTGGGCTTGAACTCACCAAGATCCACCTCCCTCTGCCTCCCGAGTGCTGGGATTAAAGGCATGTGCCACCACGCCTGGCCCAAACTTAATTTCTTTCTTTTCTTTTTTTTTTTAATATTTTATTTGTTATTTTTATTTTATGTGTATGCATGTATTGCCTGCATGTAAGTAAGTACACCCATGTCATGCAATGCCTGCAGAGGACAGAAGAAGACTGTCAAATCCTCTGGAACTGGATTACAGACAGTTGTTAGCTGCCATGTGGGTGCTGGTATTCGAACCTGGGTCTTCTGCAAGAACAGTCAGTGTTCTTAACCGCTGCGCTCTCTCTCCAGCCCCCAAACTTAATTTCTTAAAATTACAAATGACACCACATTAGCAAAGAGGCTGCCAGGTAGGGAGGACGTTATTCCTTATTTTGTTTGAGATTTCCCTTAATTTCCCTTATTTTAATACCCTTCATTAAACGATCAAATGTGCTCACCCTAATAGAAAACATAACTTTTATCTTACTGTGTGTGCGCGTACACGCATGGAGGCCAGAAGTCAACGCCAGGTGGTCTTCCCCAGCCACTGTCCACCTTATTTTGGAGTCAGGGACTCTCACTGAACCCAGAGCTCATCAATTTTCTAGATGGCATGTGCTCCATGATCCGCCTGTCTTACCACCCCAGCACTGACGTGCACACCAGGTAGACCCGGCTTTTATGTGGGTGCTGGGATCTGAACACAGGTCTACATGGCTGCCTGGCAAGCACTTTACCGACTGAGCCACCTCCTTAGCCCCCAAAAGAAACTATAATTCGCAAAATATTTATGGGGGTACATGGCAAAAATTTCTATCTACTTACTTACCTACCAACTGGGTTTTGCCAATTTTCCCAGGCTGGCCCAGCACTTGCCATCCTCTGACATACCCTGCCAAGTTGCTGGGATCATAGGCATGTATCACCAAGCCTTGCCAGTGACACTTGTTTTGGTTTTTGTTTTGAGGCAGACTCATGCACTTCAGGCTGGTCTCAAACTCATGAAACTGAGGCTGACCTTGAACCTCTGCTCCTCCTGCCTCTACTTTCCAAGAATCAGGATTATGGGTGTGCACCTTGGCCACTTTATGCAGTGCTAGGGCTCAAACTCAGGTCGGGCCTTGACCGTGTTAGACAAGCACTCTGCTTTCTGAGCTACACCCTCAGCCCCAAAGACTTTTTAAAAATTAAAAAAATTTTTTTTTGTTTTTTTTGAGACAGGGTTTCCCTGTAGCCCCAGCTAGCGTGGATTCGCTATGGAGACCAGGCTGGCCTCGAACTCACAGAGATCCGCCTGCCTCTGCCTCCCAAGTGTTGGGTTTAAAGGTGTGTGTCACCACGCCCGGCTTCAAAATTAAATTTTATTGTATTGAAACTTGGTCATACTCTAGCCCAGGGTAGCCTGGCATTTACTATGTAGCCCAGGCTAGCCTTGAATTCTCAGAGATTCTCCGGCCTCAAGCTTTCAGAGTAATAGGACTGCAGTTGTGAGTCACCTCTCCTGGCTCAATGAAAGAAATAAAAATGAAAAGGCCTCAGCCAGGTCAGGAGTGCAGAAAGGAATCACAGAACAGTATGGTTCACAGACACAGGGACGCACTGTGTCACCGTGCCCTTGCTCTCCACTTTCCTTATCCCTTGCTTCGGCTCTGAAGCAGCTGTATTCGGGGTATTTGATGATTGTGACTTATGGGGAAATGTAAATTTGGTGTAACTTTCTTCCCTCCCTCCCTCCCTTCCTTTTTTCTTTCTAAGACAGGGTCTCACTTTATAGCTCAGACTGGCCACATGAACTCACTGTGCAGCCTAAGACAGCCTTGAACTTATGGCAGTCCTTCTGCCTCAGCCTCCTGAGTACTTGGCTTGCAGGTTTGAATCATCACAAATAGTTCCTTTTAATTTTTTTAAAAATTTTATTTATTTTCATTTTATGTGTATGCATGTATTGCTTGCATGTAGGTAAGTGCACCTGTGTCATGCAATGCTCACAGAGGTCAGAAGAGGCTGTCAGATCCCCTGGGACTGGAGTTATGGACAGTTGTTAGCTGCCATGTGGGACTTCTAATTTTCTACAATCTATAAGATATTTTTGCTTGTCTTGAGACAATATTACTGTGCAGCTCTGACTGGCCTTGAAGTCATCATGTGGTCCATATAGGCTGAGAAAGAGCCTCCTGCCTCCTCCTCCCAAGGACTGAGATTGTGCACCACCACACCTAGTTAGCAAAACATTTTTAAAGGTAGACATCATCTATCATCTCCCTTGACTGTAAGCTTCTGGACAAGAGCTTGCCAGCCATGTTGACCCTGACGCCACAGGGTCTGACACAAATGAGGGAGGTGCTCCTTGCCATCCATGTTGACCCTGACGCCACAGGGCCTAACACATACGAGGGAGGTGCTCCATGGATGTTGACTAAAAGAATACATGTGGTTATGCTTTCTAGTTTTTCCAAAAAGAGGAGTGATTCTTGGGCAAGGTACTGTTACCATGTTTGTAGAATATCCATATGTGAGTTGTGAGCTTGATACAGCTGCTGGTATGGTGTGAGCACTTAAGACTGTGATGCTCTGGGTCTGGATGCTGTCCACAGCACGGGTACAGGCTAAGGCTCTGCTAGTACGTTTCCTGCTAATGTGATGTCTAGTCTGCTTAGTATGTAAAAACTACAGTGACCGGAAGATAGTGTTTAGAATTTCTGATACAGAAGGAAAGCCTGTTATGCCAAGACTCTCTGGGAGCAGTCTTCCCAACCCCTGCTCTAAGATGCTGTCTCTGCACATCAAGTTCCCATTCAGACATCTCTGTGCTTACTGTGCTCACTGACCCCTCCAGTGCCCTGTGACTTTACAATGTGATACAGAGGACGGCAAGACCTTTCCTTGTCCATATTTCTGTCGGCTCTTTCAGGATGTTTGGTGGCTGCTGGGAGAATGGGGGCTCAGAAGAGACGTCCTAAAGAACTAATAATGCCCTGTTTCTTGACCTGGAAGTAACTGGTCTGAAAAAAACTTCATTAAGCAGCTTATGGAAAGAAGCGCAAGGAGACTAGAGAGCTAGAGAGGACGCCACTTAGAGACAGTTAGCCTAACCAATAACAGCACACTTCCCTCCCAAGGGGAACAGGGAGCCGATGGCGAATTTCCCCTGCAGTGACAAGATCGGATATGGCTTTCAGGAAGATCACTCCAGCCACAAACAAACAAACTTGAAGAATGTTGGTTCACCATGCTCCAGAACCATGAGGGCAGGCCAAAGCAAACGGAATGGTGGTAAGACACACAGAGGAGACAAGAGGCTGGGAGCTATTTAGAGCACAGTCTATGGAGCTTGGCGACCTGGTGAAATGACAGATTTCAGCCTGAGAAAATGAGGTGCCAGTGGTCCAGTGACTCAGAAAGGTAAAGTGGGAGTTACGGTATAATGGGGCGGGGAGTGAAGAGCACAGCCAATCCTAACACAGAAAGGCTTCAGGGAGGCACTGGATAGAAATGGGGTAGAGGCACATGGCACAGCTCCACAGAGCTCCGGGGAAGAGCCAGCCAGGAGAGATGACGATGGCAAGATAAACGGTCCCAGATCACAGCACAGAAAGGTGACTGTTTTGGTGCACTTTCTCCTTCCTCGCTCACTTGAAAAACACCAGAACACAAAGTTTCTCCTTTAACGTCAACATTTCACATTATACTGCTTTCAATACAGGAAGATAAGCCAGATGGGAATGGCATATGCTTGTAATCCCAGCAAGTGGTAGGACAAGGCAGGAGGTCAGCAGCTCAAAGACGTTCTTGGCTCCATAATGAGCATGGAGCCAGCCTGCTACCCTGTGTCAAAAACAAAACAAAACAAACAAAAAAACAAGTGCTTGCTTTGGTAGTACACTGTTAAAACTGGGAGAAAGATAAGCCTGATCCTGCACAGGGATGACATGCAGATTCAGAACGCATACCTGTGAATATGATCAAAATACACTGCATGAAACTCTCAAAGAATCAGTAAAAATATTTAAAAACAAACAAGAAGAGGCAAGGAGAAAGCTATCCTCTGGCACATTCATGCTGTGGCATGTGTGCACACGCACACGCACATGCACGCACACACACACACGCACAGAGTGAACAAATGTAATAATTAGAAAACAATGAACCAGGGCTGGTGAGATGGCTCAGTGGATAAAGTGCTCACCAAGCACGCATAAGGACTGGAGGTCAGATACCCAGAACCATGGAAAGCCAACGGGGAATTGCAAATCTGTAATCCTATCTCATCATGGGTAAGAGTTCCCAGAAGCACATGGGCCAGCTAGCCAGTGGTGCACAGTGGTGAAGAACAACAGACCTGTCTCAAACAAAGTGAAGGGCAAGGACCAACACCCAACACCCAACACTGTCCTCTGACCGCCCACGTAGTGTGTATACACACACTACAAACGTACACATTAAAATAAACTGGGCTAGATAAGATGGCTCAATGGTTAGGAACACTTCCTGCCAAGTGCCAAAATTCATCTGTCTTACTGTAGTTAAGAGCCAATTTATCCTGGATCATTTTTATTTACAAACCAAATCTGAGACCCTAAATATAGTTGTATGCATTTGGCCCGGTTCTAGAATCTAGAGTCTGCAGATTCACAAAATGTGATACTTCCTTGCTAACGTAAAGTATTTTTACAAGACAAATTGTGTACAGTGACACAAACTTCTTGGAAAACTTTGTATGAGGAAAATGTAGAAGGTTTTGATTCATAATGTACTTTCCTAGTCCTCAGATATATATTAACCAGCTGACGAGGTATGCGTAAGCCTTAAAGAACTTTAAACTGTGAGCTATAAAGCGGTTTCGGAACTTCATTCCAGGCCTGTCATAAATATCTCCCTTAGGCAATGACCACAGTTAGAAAACAAAGAGGCCCCTACGTAGAAACACTTTGAATGCCGAGTTTAAATTCTCAGGCATATTCCTTTTTTCTTTTTTAAATCGAAGCATACAATTCAAGCAAGATCTGAATTCCTCCTGGGGATCCTCGCTTGGGTACCAAGTCACCACACTGAACTTAAGATTCGCACACCTTCAAGGTGCCAGGTGCAAGGGCATGAGAAGTTGGGGTAACCGCCCGCGGTGTAAGGGGAGAGTGGGGAGCGCAGGAACCCCCGGCGAGGAGCCCCGGGAAGCCGGCTGGGATTGCAGGCGCGGCCTCCCGGCCGTCGAGGACTCACGCCGCAGCCAGGCCCCTTCCTGCCCCTAGCCAACCCCCTGGCCCCGGAGGCCGGACCCGCGCGGAGTCCCAGCTCCCCGCGCTCCGCCCGGCTCACCCCGCCTTACTTTGAGCGCCAGGTGGTGCACGCGGCCCAGGCCGGGCTCGACCAGCAGCTCCAGCAGCGCCAGCAACGGGAGCAGCCGCAGACGACGGGAGCCCGAGCGGCAGAGGGGCACAGGCGCGGCCATGTTGGTTCCAGCATCACCAGCTGCTTCCTCTCCCGCTCACTTCCGGGTCAAAGGGCGGAGAGCCGGAAGTACTTTGGAAGGGGCGGGGCCTCGGGCTTCGGGGGTTCTTTAAGGTCGTTTTAGTGGAAAATGCAAGCGGGTTGGTCACCGAGGAATCTAGGCGCGTCACCGAGGGACACTTCAGGTGGCTTCCTCGGGGAGGACTTCCGGCGAAGACCCTGAGGCATCCCTAGATACCACGGCCGGGCCTCCCCTCTGCATCTGTGGCCTTGGAAAGTAACCCTGGTGCGGAGGGGCTCTGGACCAGACCAGAACGGTGCCAGGCAGTTGATTGACATGTGGTAACATCTTAGCTGTTCCTGGCTCGTCCTAGGGTCCCTTGGTTGTTTTGTTGGGTTTCCCAGAGCCATTTCCATAACCCTCGGGCGCAAAGGTTGTAATAATAGGATCGGTTGAGTCCATATGAAGCAATCCATTAGGCATTTAATCCTTGGGACTATCTGATCAGATAAGAGGTAGGTATCATTCACCTCACGGAGCCTCTGAGAACTTGTCGTTTGGTCCAGGCTGAGCTGGAGATCACATGGAAATTTTTAACTACTGCATCATTTTGCCTCATGCGATTTCATCCCACCACTGGAGGCTGAGCTATAATGATTTTCTCTTTAATTCTGTGGGGAAACTTTCCTTCTGGTCACTGGCTCTTACAGGGAAAGATTTAGTCGCCTACTCAACCATTGTTTATGGAAGAGTTACAGAAAACATGCTTATCAAAACGGCCAATAAATAGCCGTTTGTTTAGATTTTTCTTTTTAACTCGCCACACAATACATGTCCTCTCTCTCTCTCTCTCTCTCTCTCTCTCTCTCTCTCTCTCTGTAATCATTTAAGCAAAATAGGAGAAAAAATCAACTAGGATCCCCAATGCCATTCAACCACCAGTGTAATACTGTGTTTATGACAGACTCGGATTCCTAAAGTTTTTTGCTGGAACTGGGAACTAAAATTAACATACTATTGTTTAAAGATTTGTTTTTATTCATGTGTATGAGTTGTGTCTGTTGTTCCTGAAGGGGGGGGGCCACACCCTCTGGAGCCAGAGTTACAGATGGTTTCCAGCTGCTGGACATGGTTGCTGGGAACCAAATGTGGATCCTCTGGAAGTGCAGTAAATGCTCCTAACCACTGACCATCTCTCCAGCCATATATATATATATATGTATGTATGTATTTTTTTTTTGAGACAGGGTCTCCCTGTAGCCCCAGCTGACCTGGAACTCACTATGTAGACTAGAATGGCCTCAAATTCAGAGATCTGCCTGCCTCTGCCTCCTGAGTGCTGGGACTAAAGGCGTGTGCCACCACACCCAGCAACCAACATGATATATTTTAATGGTATAAAAACTTGACTTAAAAAAATGGATTTGAGGGGCTGGAGAGATGGCTCAGCAGTTAAGAATACTGGTTGTTCTTGCAGAAGACCTGAGTTCGAATCCCAGCACCCACATGGCAGCCAACAACTGTCCATAACTCTAGTCCCAGGGGATCCTATAGCCTCTTCTGACCTCCACAGGCATTGCACAACAGGGTTGCATCAGTACACGCATACACATGAAATAAAAATAATAAATAAAATTTAAAAAAGAAAAAAAAATGGATTTGAGCCAGGTATAGTGGCACACATATTTAATCCCAGCACTCAAGAGACAGAGGCAGGAGGATCCCTATGAGTTTCAGCACAGTCTGGTCTACATAGTGAGGTTCCAGCCTGGGCTACTCCATCTCAAACAAACAAATTCACCAGGGAAAGTACAGAACTAGAAATTGGGTGGGAGCTAAGGAATGTCCTAGGGGTGTGCTTGTGTGTGTGTGTGTGTGTGAAGTCTTAGTAAACTGATAAATCTACTACTTCTTCCCTTGACTCAAAAACCACTACAAGTTCTGTCACACCCTCTACAAAGAAGAAAGTAGGGCACTTAGGTGGAGCCATAAAGCTTCTAGTTTATCTTAAAATTCCTTCAAGTTTCATGCAAGAGAAAGGTAGTAATAACTCCCTGTTGACTATATTTTCCTCCTTGAGCCTCTGATCTTGGGCCATCTGTTATGAATATGCAATCTCACATGTTTGAACAGAATTCTGATCTGATCCTATCAATCATTTTTATAGATAAAGAAATCTAGAACAAGAAACTGTAGAATTAGGGGGCTGGAGAGATGGCTCAGTGGTTAAGACCACTGGCTGCTCTTGCAGAGGACCTGAGTTCAATTCCTAGCACCCACATGGCGGCTAACAACTGCCTGTCCATACCTCCAGTTCCAGGGGATCTAACACCCTCTTCTGACCTCCATGGGCACTGCATGACATGGGTGCATTTACACACATGCAGGCAATACACATAAACATCAAATAAAAATAAAATATTTTAAAAAGGAATTGTAGAATTACTATTTTGTGAATCAACACAAAGAGATAGTAGGTTACTTACTAAGCAATTACAGTCCCAGTAGTCAGGAAAGTGATTTATATATACACCATGTCATTTAAAAGCGCAAAAGTCTTACGAGGCATATATTTTCTTTTTTTCAGATGAGGCTCATTTAGATTTACTCAGGACCAACCTGTTCATTCATAAATGACCCAGCTAGAACTCTCATCTTCACCCCATTCACAAAACCCAGTACAACATCTCTTATCCTGCATTGTTATAAAGAAAAACATCTACATGTTGTGTTAGGCCAGAAGGCCCTATAGATATCCCAGATTTGCTGGCCTTATTTAATAGGTATGAAATCAGTTCCAGGGCACTTTAAATGACTTGCTCAAGATCACACAACCATTGGGTAATTTTGGCAGGCATCTTTAAAATCAGGATACCTTATATTACTCATATTACTTCTAATTTAAAAAATTATTTTCAAGCCGGGCGTGGTGGCGCACATCTTTAATCCCAGCACTCGGAAGGCAGAGGCAGGTGGATCTCTGTGAGTTCCAGGCCAGCCTTGTCTACATAGTGAGTTCCAGGCCAACCTGGTCTACATAGTGAGTTCCAGGCCAGCCTGGTCTACATAGTTCTAGAACAGCTGGGGCTACAGGGAGACCCTGTCTCAAAAAGACAAAAACAAAATATTTTCAATTATAGATAGATAGATGATAGATAGATAGATAGATAGATAGATGATAGATAGATAGATAGATAGATAGATAGATAGATAGATAGATAGATAGATAGATAGATAGATGGTATGTGCACTTACGTGCACATATATGAGGAGGCCAGAAGAGGGCACTGGATTCTGGAGTTGGACTTACAGACAGTTGTGGGTGCTAAAAACCAAGCTCCCATCCTTGAAAGAGCACTACACTACATCCTCTTAACTGCTGAACTCACTTTCCAGTCTTGGCTTTCTACATTTTCTGATTTTCTGTTTTTAAAAAGGTAGTGTTGCTGGGCGTAGTGGCGCACGCCTTTAATCCCAGAACTTGGGAGGCAGAGGCAGGCGGATCTCTGTGAGTTTAAGACCAGCCTGGTCTACATAGTTAGTTCCAGGATAGCTGGAGCTACAAGGAGCTCCTGTCTCAAAAAGACCCAGGAGTAGGGGAGAAATGGGGGCTGGAGAGATGGCTCAGCAGTTAAGAGCACTGACTCAATTCCCAGCATCCACATGGCAGCTAACAACTGTCCATAACTCCAGTTCTCGGGGATCTGATGCCCTCTTCTGACTTCTTCGGGCATTGCATAACATGGGTGCACTTACACACATACACATAAAATAAAAAATATTTTTTTTTGGTCTTTTTGAGATAGGATCCTGGCAACATTTGTCTCTTTTAAAAAAATATTTTATTATTTTTAAGCCAGGCATGGTGGTGCACTCCTTTAATCCCAATATTTGGGAGGCAGAGGCAGGCGGATCTTTGTGAGTTCAAGGCCAGCCTGGTCTACATAGTGAGTTCTAGGACAGCTGAGGCTGCAGGGAGACCCTGTCTCAAAAAGCCAAAAAAAAATGAAAACAAAAACAAGCAAACAAAAAACAAATGTTAAGGAGACAGATGAATTAAGTGAAATTTTTCTTTTTGATATATGGTACTAAAGATTGAACCCAAGGAGCCATGCTTGCTGGGCAAGCACTCTGCCACTGAGCTGTATCCCCAGCCCTATTTTTTACTATGTAGAGGCAGGCGGATCTCTGTGAGTTCAAGGTTCAAGGCTAGCCTGGTGTACATAGTGAGTTCCAGGCCAGCTGGGGCTACTGGGAGACCCTGTCTCAAAAAAGACAAAAAAAAAAAAAATTTCATGTGAATCCAGGCATGGTGGCGCATGCCTTTAATCCCAGCACTCAGGAGGCAGAGGCAGGCAGATCTCTGTGAGTTCAAGGCCAACCTGGTCCATACAGTGAGTTCCAGGACAGCTGGGGCTACAGGGAGACCCTGTCTCAAAAAGACCAAAAAAGTATTGTCTGCATGTATGTGAGTGCAACCATGTCATTCAGTGCCGCAGAGGTCAGAAGAGGGCTCCGGATCCCCCTGGAACTGGAGTTAAGGATGGTTCGTAGCCACCGTGTGGGGACTTGGAATCGAACCCAGATCCTCTGCAAGAGCAGTCAGTGCTCTTAACCACTGAGCCATCTCTCCAGCCTCCAATGCCACTTTTAAAAAATATCTGGCTTTAAATTTGAATATTGTACTAAAAACAGAATGTCCAGATATTCTTAATTCCACTTAATAGTAGTGGTAGAGGTAGAATATTAGTTCCAAATTAGATGATTGTCTTTTAGCTGTGGAAAAACATTTACAAGAACAAGAACCTAAGATCTGCCTGCCTCCGCCTCCCAAGTGCCGGGATTAAAGGCGTGTGCCACCACGCCCGGCCCAATTCTTTACAGTTTTAAGTTTGGAAATTATGTTAGAATCTCCATAGGCATCTTAGGGTCTGTGAGAAATACCCCTCCTCATTTATTTGAGAACGATACTGACTCAATCATTATTTGGGAATTAAGGGAACTAAAAATCAAAAACTAGTTACAAAGTCTTTGAAAACTTATTACAAAGAGTCAGTGTCAGGGCTGGAGAGGTGGCTCAGTGGTTAAGAGCACTGGCTGTAATTGCAGAGGACCTGGGTTCAGTTCCCAGCACCCACATGGCAGCTAACAACCATTCTTAACTCCAGCTCCAGGGAATCCAACGCCCTCTTCTGGCCTCTGTGGGCATCACATGTACATGGGGCGTTTACATACATGCAGGCAAAAACACATAAAATATAAATAAGTTTTTTTAAGTCAGTGTGGAATGCTTTTCTCCCAGTTCCTGAGAAAAGTACTTCTTTGGCAGTTATTTTCAGGCATGTGACTTCAGAGTTTCAAGAAAAGACTATTTGCATAACCATGATGCTGTAAGTGAAGGAACTTGTTGAGTAACAGAACAAGTTATGCCTGCTTCTCCCTGGCAGCACGTTCAAAGGGGCATTAAACCTCAAGGTACTGACTGGAAAGCCTGGGGAGTCAGGAAAGACTGATCTCCTAAGCTGAGAGTCAGCCTGACTCTCTTAAGTGAATTTAAGTGTTTCTATTCTATCTAACTTTGCAGGATCAGTTCAAGGTTACCACTTGTAGCAAACTAATGTTTGGATTCAAACTTGTAATTTGAATGCAGTGCTATTGGTAAAACTGGCTTGAGTTTACATAGTTCCAGAAATCTTTTAAGTAACAAATGCAGTTTTAATAAGATATAATTGCCATTTTTTTCCTCTTAAATTTTTTATTACATTTATTTGTTTATTGTGTATATGTATGGGTATATATGCCATGGCATGAATATGGAGGTTAGAGGACAACTTTGGGGAACTGGTTCTCTCTTCCTACTGCATAGGTCATGTAGATCAGGCTCAGGTCTTCAGGCTTAGCAGCTTGTACCTTTACCACCTGAGCCATCTCACCAGTCTGCTTTTCTTTTGAGAAGAGTCGTTATAGACCCCAAACCTAAAAACAAAATGTAAGGAACTAGAGCCAAAGTGGGGCCTGGCAATACATTCATAAGTCAAACACTTGCACTCTTTGACTTGAATCACCATGTCTTCCAGATTACAACAGTGTTTCAGGGACTTATTGGGTCACAGAAAAATCCCTTAAGGGTGTATTTTTGCCAAAAGTAATTTTTCTGGAAAAGTCCAGTTTGGGGAGGTAGGATGTCAGTACAGTGGCCCTGATACACCTTCAATCCTGTGGGTTGGAAATGATCTTCAAAGCCACCTTTCAACTTTCAAACATTACATGCAACCTGCTCAGCCACAGAACAGTCAGTTTTTCATGATTTTAAGACTTATTCACAGCCAGCATGGTGGTATACACCTTTAATCCTAGCACTAGGGAGGCAGAGGCAGGAGGATCCCTGTGAGTTCAAGGCCAGCCTGGTCTACATAGTGAGTTCCAGGCCAGCTGGGGCTACAGGGAGACCCTGTCAAATCAAAAAAAAAAAAAAAAAAAAAAAAAAAGACATATTTACAGACCTTCAGGAGAATTCAGTGACCAGGTATAAAAGCTAGTTTGGTTGCAGTTTTAAGACTGCACTTGCTAGAAAGTTCCTAGTTTTACCTTAGTCCAATTTCTTACACTTTCTTGGTTCCTTGTTTTTATAGCCAGTTCTCAGTTTACCACGTTTCAACCTATAATTTGGGGTTTATGGGAATACTAAAGTACATTTTTTTAAACTTAGGTCATTTTCTAATTAAAATGAGCTTAATGGGCCAAGTCTGGTGGTACACCCCTATAATCCCAGCACTTCGGAAGTAGAGGCAGGAGTATCAGGATTTCAAAGCCAGCCTAAGCTACATGGTGAGTTAAGGTCAGCCTAGAGAACCTGTCTTAAAAAAGCAAATTCTAGGGACTGGAGAGATGGCTCAGTGATTGAGTGCTTCCTGCTCTTCCAAAGAACTAGAGTTCAATTCCCAGTACCCACATCAGGTAGCTCACAACCACCTAAAACTCTAGCTCCAAGTAATCTGACACACTCTTTTGGCCTCCTTTGGTACCTATATAAATGTGGCATACATTCACACGAACACACATAGACATAAATAAAAATCAAAAATCTTTAAAAAAAAACAGTGAAAAATGGGTTTATTGAGATTTAACTCTTGTAAGTGGAGCCACACTGTAGTTTGAGTATGAGACATGGGAAATTTTAAGCTAAAAGCTATCAGAAGCTATTAAAAACACGAGAGGGGGCTGGAGAGATGGCTCAGTGGTTAAGGGCACCAGCTGCTCTTGCAGAGGACCCAGGTTCACTTCCCAGCACCCACATGGTGGCTAACAGCTGTCCATAACTTCAGTTCCAGGGGATCTGATGCCCTCTTCTGACCTCCATGGGCATTGCATGACACAGTGCGCTTATATACATGCAGGCAGGCAATGCACTCATACACATAAAATAAAGATAATAAGTAAAAATAAAAACATGAGAATGACATTAGGAATACTTCCCAGCAGACAACTAGCCATCTGTGTTGAGGCTGCATCAGAAGTTGGTAACATTGCCTTTCTTGCTGTATTACACAGGGGAGAAGGGAAGGGAGCTGGTACTCATGTCCTCTTTGCTAAGCTTTTTGCACAGTGTTCCTTTAATCTTTGAAGAATCTGTGAGGTCAGTAGCATTGTTTCCATTGTAAGAGGAGGAAATTGAGGTTTAGAGAAGGAAAGCTCCACAGCTGCCCTACAGAGTGGCCACATATGCACCACCCTCAGCACATGCCCACCCAGATCCTCCATTTCAGCCTCACAGTGGCCTATGTAGCACCTCCCCTGCTTGAAGGAGGAAACTGAAGTTCAGACACCTTATTAAGGACTGAACACTGGGACCCTAACAATAAAACTCCATCTGCTTCAGAACCCCTATCTACTAGTAGCTATAATAGGTACCTATAAACCAAGAGTGAGACGTTCGTTAGTTCCAAGCAGGGTTAGAATTGCCAAAATCTTTGATATAATTGTTTGCTTCTAACTACCCAGAAGTGCTAGGCACGGTGACTCGTGCCTGTAATCCCAGCACTTGAGAGACTAAGGCAGGAGGATCACCTAACAAAAGTCCTGGGTCAGCCTGGACTACAAGAGTGTGACCCTGTCTCAAAAAACAAGGGTTTGAGGGTGTGGCTCTGTTGGTTAAAGATGCTTGCTGCCAAACCTGACAACCCAAATTCAGTTCCTGGGTTACATAGTGGAAGGAGAGAACTGACTCCCACAAGTTGTCCTCTGACCTCCACAAGCATGCTGTGAAATGTTTGTACACACACACACACACACACACACACACACACACACA
>NW_008331486.1:7180227-7182978 GCF_000622305.1 Nannospalax galili
AAAAACAGAGCAACTACCCAGAAGCCCACATAGGCAAGGTCTCCACTGTTTGTCCGGATCCCTTATTTTAGGGCTAACACCTCCCATGGGGTCAGATTATTCAGTGACAATGTATAGACAAGCCACCAAAATCATCACTTTGTAAGTCAGTGTTCCTAAGTTACTAAGAGGCAGAAGAGGTGTCCAGCCCACCAGGATGCCAGCATTTGTGCAGCGTGTAGATCACCTCTCCTGAAAGGCCAGGTCAAGGTAGTTTACCAGAGGGAATCTTGGGTTCTCTCAACTTCCTCTTGCTCTAAGGGAAACTAAACTCTACTTGGTTCTAAAAAACCAAAACACCAGGTGGATCTCTGTGAGTTCAAGGCCAGCCTGGTCTACATAGACAGGACAGCTGGGGTTACAGGGAGACCCTGTTTCAAAAAGACCAAAAAGGCCAAAAAAACCCAAAACACCATGCTGTAGCTATCGCATTTTCTGCTGACTTACTTCCCCTTGTCTTGAGCCCTGATGTCCTCCAGCTCTTCAGGGACAGTGCTGTATTTCTTCTTTTCCTGAAGATTTTGACTCTTCTAAGACTTTCCCAATTACCACAGAAACTTAATCAAATTAAAGATACTTTGAGTGTGGTAGGGGTTCACTCAGTTCCACAGGAGCTGTGGCTTTTCACAGTTCCTGTAACTAACAACTTCCTGCTTACATAAAAAGTCTTTTTCTTTTGTGGTTGTGCCTTCTCTTTAAAACACACTTCTACCTCCTGGTTAGCCTGTTTTTGCAAGTGGTCATTCTGGTTTTCAGAAGTCTCCAAGAACTCAATCAAGATTAGATCATCCTATGTAACTGAAAAAAAAAAATCCAATGTTGGCAGGAAGGGAAACTGAGGTGATTACTGAAGCAAGGTCTCCCTGCCTAACCTGAATTTCATTGGCCATTTTCAAGTTTGAGCACCCTAAACCGTAGCCCTGTTTACATTTCCAAGCCCTCCAACTCACCCTGGCTGTGAATCTTCCTTGGCAAGGATGTGGCTGGCCATTCTGATGGTCAAATACCCAACTATTTTGGGAGTAGAGTACTCAGACCTCTTTACCATAGGGGCAGAATATTTAAACATGCAAAAAATGGAGGGAAGAGGAGCTTGTAACGGAAAAAAGACAGACCCAGATAGTTAAAACATAGCTGAGCAACGGAGGAAGCAGATTCGGTCTGTCAGCTCCGCCCTCCTTCTTCCTGCCTTGGTTTCTTTCTTTATTATAAAGAGTCAAGGTCTCTTTGCTTGGTACTCAGTATGGGGGCCAAGTTGGCCTGGAACGTGCGGCAGTCTCCTGCCTCTGCTTCAGGAGTGCTGAGACTACAAGTTTGGGCCACCACACCTGGCTGAGCTTCACTGTTCCATGGAGGAGAGTGACCAACAGGTTGGAGAGATCAGGGAGTGGAGGAGCGTTTATAAGAGGGGTCCATGCGGGCGTGGCTACTCAGGAAAGAACCCAGCAGAATTCACAAAAAGAAAACTGGGGCTAGGCCACGAGGGCTTCTGAGGATGCGGTTGGAGCTCCCCAAACTGCCCACAGCATGAGGACTGATGTCTGTGGACCACTCTGGCGTCTACTACCTCTGCCATGTGCACCTCCTTGGTCCACATCACCGGGCGGGGACTGGTCACTGCCTCTGTTGGGCAGCTGGGGCTTTGTTACTAGAGGTGGAGCCCTTGTCCGAGGCCGCCCAGCTACAAGTGCGAGGCTGGATTTGAACCCAGCAAGCTCTCCCCGGGCGGAGCAGCGCTTCTGGTCTGGAGTGCTAACAGGATTCCTGGCCGAACACATAGGAAACCGCTGGCTCCACACATTAGGAATCTTTGGGTGTGCATCCCGGAATTCGTTCCCCTGCTACTCAGAGCTGCTCGGTTGCTGTTCACACCGACGTCCCTGAGTGCACAGCGCACCGACGTCACGGTTCCAGGCCCCACTCCCACGCGCGCTGCCGGGCTCCTTGTGCCTCCTGAGAGGCTGGCCGGTGGGAGAAGCAGCACCTTGGGCATCTCTGATCACTGGTACAGCACAGACCTCGGGGAGCCCCGCCGATCCCAGGGACCGCCAGGGCTCTGAGGCGAGTGAACGGGTGTCCCCAGAGCTCAGGGCGCAGGGCGCAGAGCCCAGGACTCAGGGCGCAGGGCGCAGAGCCCAGGACTCAGGGCGCAGGGCGCAGAGCTCAGGGCGCAGGGCCCAGAGAGTGCTGGTTGCCAAGCAGAGGAAAGATGGACCTGGAGCAGTCTCCCCGCGCTCAGCATCCTTCCGACCGCGCAGGGCGGGGCGCGAGCTGTCAGTCCGGCTCCGCCCTCGTCCCAGCCCCTGCCCCGCCCTCGGCCCGAGGTAGGCGGGGCTCAGCTGTCAGTCCCATCCCTGGCCCCGCCCCGCCCCGCCCCTCGGCTCCGGTGTGGGGAGGGCGCGCTGCGGCGGCCGCGGTGCAGCTTCCTCGGGCCATTTTGCTCGCCGCGGAGCTACCGGGAGGAGGAGAGCCGGGGCCGGAGGAGCCGCGGGCCGGAGGAGGCGGCGGGCAGCGGGCTTTCCGCGCTCGCGGGGATCCCGAGGGTTGCAGCGACTGCCGGGGAGGGGCATCGGGGGGCCGCGGCCGCAGCGCGCAGCGCCCCTTCCCGCCCCCTGCACCATGAGCTGGGGCACCGAGCTCTGGGTGAGTGAGGGGCCGGGCCGCGGGGGCCTGGGCGGGAGGCGCCGTGCGGCGCGGCGGAGCGAGGGCGCC
>NW_008331486.1:7183066-7196037 GCF_000622305.1 Nannospalax galili
GGGGACGGGGCGCGCACCGGCCTGGGCTTTCCCCGCGCCGGGAGGCCGATCGGACGCGCTGGGGACTGCGGCGACCCCCGGGGACGCTCCGCGCGAGCGGTGACCCCGCAGCGGCGGCGTGGGGCCGTGGCCGGTGCCGGGCTGCGTAATTTACGCGCGCGCCCCTGACCCGAGTTCGGGTGCCCGCTCTCTCCGCGGAGGTGCGGGCGGATCCTGCTCTCCTCCCGGGGGCGGGGCGGCCTGGCGGGCGTCGGTTCCCGGTCTTGGGTTTGGGGGTGCCAGGAACGAGTGATGAGGTCTTCTCTCTGCCGGTGGGGACTTTAGACCCGAGACAGATGGGGCGTGCTTGCAGTTCTTTGGGGACAACTCATCCTGAATTTGAGGGGGGCTGCGGCTTTTCCCACTCGGTGTGGGGGCCGCCAGGGACATCTCCTGCTACCACGAAGGGCCCCTTGCCGGGTAACAGGTTCTGTCCCAGCTACCTGGAGGAAATGGTTTCCAGTGGGAAAGGTTGGAAGAGATGTGATGTGTATCTCGCGGGGCGCCTTCGCTTGGGGGTGCAGGTGGGTCAGGGAGCAGCTTGGTGTCTGTAAACTGTCTCGGGGACCGAGGGCGGTCAGAGGACGCCTGGGCGGTTCTTGGACCATCTCCGGAGAGGAGAGGCTGTTGGCCAAGGGACAGGGCCTGTTTCCCTGCCTTCCTCTGGACGCCTGGGAGGGAAATGGCTGGGATAGAGTGGCCCCACTAAGCTGGGGACCCAACTGCGGTTATTGCGCCAAGATGAACCATTCCCGGTGATGAGCTCTAAAGTGCCTGCTGACTTCTTTCTGTCTACCATTTGTGAAGGGTGTGGAGGAGAAAGTGTGGGGTGGTGATGCTCTCCAAGCTGAGGCCAAGAAATGTGGTGTCAAAGTGAAGCAAGGTTAGGGCAATTAGGGAAACACAGCAGATCCTCCCTAATTTTTTTTTTTTCTTTGTTTTTAAATAATTCCTTAGACTCAGAAGCAGCTTCTGCTACTAATACTGAAATACTAACACTGAAATCTTGAGGGCACTGGCTCCCATAAATTAAGATAACTCATTTTATAAACACCCTATCTAAAGGGGTTCCCATTCATTCCACTGTCAGAGTTTCAGTTGAAATTTACAAATACGCATTTTGAAAATGAATTAACACATAGTTGAAGTCTTTGCAGAACTCTGCGTCTTTGAGTGCAGTTTCCTTTTCTACTCCTCCACTTCCTTTGGGTTTTTGAGGTTACCTGGGGGGTGGGGGAGGGTCAACAGAGATAGGGCACAGATCAGAAGTCATGATCAGCAGCAGAATGGAAATCTGGGTGTGTATTTCGCCCCCACTTGTTCAGCAGGATGGGATTAGGAGGGGAGAAAACACAAGGTTTCTGAGTGATTTTGGGAGTGGAGGGCAGAGAGACACAGACAGGACTTACTGAAAATAAAGGGGAACTGGCCATGGTGAATCACACCTACTACCCTTTGAGAGGCTGAGGCAGGAGTGCTGTGAGGTGGCATCTAGCCAGGGGTACATGGTGATTTCCAGGCCAGTCAAGGCTACAAAACAAAACCCTGTCTGAAAAAGCAAACCAAAGGTGGCTAAAGATGTGATTCAGTGGTAGAGCCTTGCCTGGCATGCATGAGGCCCTGGGTTCGAGCCCCAGTACTAGGAGTTGGGGGGGGCGACGACAAAGAATGATTGGAAAAAAGTTTTAATGGAGAAAGGTGTGAAATATTTGGACTTTTTTTAAACTTGGTAGATTTATGAGGAAGAACGCATTAGTGGGCGGTATTATATATGCAGGTGTAGGGCAGTGAAGAGGTTGGGGGGAGTGTGTGTTCTGCTTTGTTTTTAAGGCATGCCGAGGGCAGACCTTTGCCTTTGAGTAGCTTATAGCTTAATAGAATAGAGGAAGAGAGGTTGCACGTTATTAAACTACTAAGAAAAATGCAAAATGGAAGGAAAGGGGAAATGTCTGCCTTCAGTTGCCCTATTTTATTAGCAGTTTTCCAAATTAAAAGAGCAGGAAGAAAACACAGGGGAGAGAAGGAGATCCGGGCTAAAGAAGCAAGCTCGTGCCTAGTGGTCAGAGGCTTGGAGAGGAGCAGTGTGCCGGGCAGCCAGACCCAGGTCCTGATTGAGGGTTTTCCTTACATGGTGGCTTTGGGGCTGCACTCTCGGGTAATGAGATAATGAAAGACTAAAGCCTCACTTGGCAGAATGATGCTTCTAGATGGTTTGGGTGGCCTTGAGTGATCCGTGACAGGTGGCTGCTGTCTCAGGGACCTTCACAAATATTAACAGATTTTACAGTTTTAGGACTTTAGTGAAACATCCATCCAGGCCTTTAGAAACTCCACATTTTGAACTCTCATTCTACTTTAAAGACCCACTCTTAAGCCACATCCTGCTTTGTAAAGGACGTGAAACCTTTCTCTTTTATAAACTCCTTTATTGCAGTAAGAGTTCACTCTCAATCTTTGAAAACCTGAAAAATGTCAGGATGTTATACAACTACGAAAACGAACACAAAACCCATAGTTTATAACTTTATAGGATTAATATATAGTTACATTAGCCCTTCTATTTTTGTTATCAAGAGAGCGTAACAAAGCCAGGCCTGGCAGTGCAGGCCTGTAATCCCAGCTACTGGGAAGACTGAGACAGGAGGATCGAAAGTTCAAGGCCAGCCTGGGCAACTCAATGAGCCTTTGTCTCAGAAGAGAAAAAATACAAAAAGGTTATGGGGCCGAGCGTGGTGGTGCACACCTTTAATCCCAGCACTCAGAAGGCAGAGGCAGGTGGATCTCTGTGAATTCGAGGTCAGTCTGGTCTACATAGTGAGTTCTGGGCCAGCTGGGGCTACCGGGAGACCTTGTCTCAAAAAGTCCAAAAAAATTAAAAAAAAATCTAGCTGTAATTAGGTTATAATAAAATTATTCCTGTAACTCTGTAATATTACCTTTTAATCAATCTTTTGTTGTTGTTGAGACAGGGTCTCTTTATGTAGCTCTGGTTGACACGGAACTCACTGTGTAGACCAGGCTGGTCTGGAACTCAGAGATCTGCCTGTCTCTGTGTACTGAGTACTGGGATTAAAGGCATGCACCACCACTCTCAGCGTTTTAATCAGGTTTAAGAGTTTTATTGAACTACTGAGTGCGTAACACCTGACTCTATTGTAAGCCATGTTGTATAAGTTGAAGGATAGCTGCTTGTTTTTCTGAAAGCATGTGGTAGGGCTTTTACCTTCAACCTAAAACATCAAAGCCTCAAGGGATGCTTATGTTTCTATGAAAGTCCCATTGAAACAGCTGGGGTATAGCTCATTGGGAGCCTCCTGCCTAGTATGTGTGAGACCCCGAGCTAATTTTTTGAAATCACACCTAAGTGTTCTTCATGTCCATGTGCACCTGGTGTGTGCATGCATGTGGAAACCAGAGGTCAACTTCAGGTATTGTTCTTTAAGAGCTATCCACTTTGTTTCTTTGAGACAAGGTCTGTCGGTGGGACCAGGGACTCACTAAGTAGGCTAGGCTGGCCAGCAAGCCCCAAGTATCCACCTGTCCTCCCCAGTGTTGGGATTACAGGCATCTATTACCATCCCAGATTATATTTTTTAAATATTTATTTATCTTTATTTTATGTATATGAGCATTTGCCTGCATGTATATTTGTGCACCATGTCTGTGCAGTGCCCTCAGAGGCCAGAAGAGGGCGTTATCAGATCTGGAACTGGAGTTATAGGTGGTTTCGAACACCCTGTGGGTGCTGGAAACCGAAGTTAGGTCCTCTGGAAGAGCAGCAAGCATTCTGAGTTGCTGAGCTATCTCTTATTTATTTTATTATTTATTTATTTGTTTGTTTGTTGTTTTTTGGTCTTTTTGAGACAGGGTCTCCCTGTAGCCCCAGCTGTCCTGAAACTCACCATGTAGACCAGGCTGGCCTTGAACTCACAGAGATCTGCCTGCCTCTGCCTCCCGAGTGCTGGGATTAAAGGCGTGTGCCACCACGCCCAGCTTATTTTTAATTTTTATGTGTATGAGTGTATTACCTGGATGTGTGTGAGTGCACCCGTGTTGTGTGGTACCCTTAGAGGTCAGAAGAGGGTGTCAGATTCCCCTGGAACTGGAGTTATGGATGGTTGTTAGCCACCATATGGATGCTAGGAATTGAACCCAGGTCCTCTGCAAGAGCAGCCAACGCTCTTAACCGCTGAGTCATCTCTTTAGCCCCAACAAATGGGTGGGTTTTATTTTTTTATTTTTTTATTTTATGTGTATGGGTGTATTACTGGCATGTATGTAAATGCACCTGTGTCATGCAATGCCCGTGAAGGACAGAAGAGGCCATCTGATCCCCTGGAACTGGAGTTATGGACAGTTGTTAGCTGCCATGTGGGTGCTGGGATTCAAACCCAGGTCCTCTGCAAGAACAGCCAGTGTTCTTAACCGCTGAGCCATCTCTCCAGCCTCAAGGGTGTTTTTTTTTGTTTTTTGCCTTTTTTGAGACAGAGTCTCCCTGTAGCCCCAGCTGTCCTGGAACTCACTATGTAGACCAGGCTGGCCTTGAGCTCACAAAGATCCACCTGCCTCTGCCTCCCAAGTGCTGGGATTAAAGGTGTGCGCCACCATGCCCGGCTCAAGGGTGCTTTTTTATGTGGGTCCTGGGGATCAAACTCAGGTCTTCATGCTTGCATGGCCAAGCCATTTCCCCAGCCCCAGCTCGTTGAACTGGAGAAATGGTGGGACTGTGTCACACTGGGGTGGTTCTGTTTCCCTCCTTTCTGGAAGGAGCGGCAGGCTGTAGAGTGTCGCCTCAGCCTTTTCTTTTCCACACTTGCTCATTAGTGTGAAATATGAAAAACCCATCGGAAAGTTTACCTTTCATTATCACTCCTGGATTGTGGCTCACAGATTATTCAGTGACAGGACCAGGCTTTGCTGTCTCCTGGTGTCCTGTCATGTTTATTTCTTGGCCTGGGTGTTAATGAGAGATGAATATACAAGAAAGAGACTGGATGGATGTATATTCCTCAGCATAGTAAGAAGCTGTCTGTGGGTTATTTTTATTCTATTTGTATGAGTGTATTGCCTGAATGTATGTAAGCGCGCCCATGTCATACAGTGCCTGTGGAGGTCAGAAGAGGGCATTGGTCCCTGGAACTGGAGTTACAGATGGTCAGCCATCATGTGTGTGCTGGGAACTGAACCCAGGTACGTCCTCTGCAACAGCAGCCAGTGTTCTTAACCACTGAGCCATCTCTCCAGCCCCCAAGGATTTGTATATTATATGTACGTATAATATATGCCTGCATGAGTTTCTGTGCACCATGTATGTTGTGCACAGGTGCTCAAGGAGATCAGAAGGCATCAGATCCCTGGAAGTGGAGTTACAGGCAGTTGTAAGCTGCTTAATGTGGGTGCTGGGAACCCAACTGGGTGCTTTTAGATGCCGAGCCATCTCCAGCCTGGTTGTTTTGTTGTTGTTGTTTGTTTGTTTGTTTGTTGGTCTTTTTGAAGCAGGGTCTCCCTGTAGCCCCAGCTGGCCTGGAACTTGATATATAGACCAGACTGGCCTCAATCTCGCAGAGACCCGCTGGCCTCTGCCTTCCCAAGTACTGGGATTAAAGACATATGCTACCATGGCCGGCTCTAGGCACCTTTTTAAGAAAAAGCTTTTCTCTTTTAGAGCAGTATGAGATTTGCAGCAAAACTGCATGGGCCGCGCAAAAGTGCCCCATTCCCCTCTGCTCCTTCCCCAGCAACACACAGTCTAGGTGCTTTTTCCTATGGTGCTAAGTGTGGAAGCTGGGGCCTCACACATTAGACAAACCCTCTACTACTGAGATCCCCAGACCTTTTCTTTTGCCTTTAAAGTAGGGTTTGAGAAACAGTTTTTGGGCTGGCACGATGACTCAGTGGGTAAAGGTACTTGCCATAAGAGCCTGACTACTTGAGTCCAATCCCTGGAACCCACATAGAAGTGGAAGGAGAAAACTGACCACAGAACTGTTCTCCGTTCTCCACATGTGTGCCCTGGCATGCACACCCACTTATACATCATGTACATACTCAGAAGCACACACACATACACACACACTGATAAACGAAAACTTTAAAATTAGGGCTGGGGAGATGGCTCAGTGGTTAAGAGCACTGACTGCTCTTGCAGAGGACCCAGGTTCGATTCCCAACACCCACATGGTGACTAACAACTGTCCTAACTCTAGTTCCAGGGGAATCCAACGCCCTCTTCTGACCTCCACGGGCATTGCACGGGTAAGTGCAGGACACAGGTGCACTTACACACATGGAGACAATATACTTATACATGTGAAATAAAAATAATAAATAAAATACTTTATTTTTTGCTCTTTTTGAGACAGTGTCTCCCTGTAGCCCCAGCTGTCCTCGAACTCACTATGTAGACCAGGCTGGCCTTGAACTCACTATG
This sequence comes from Nannospalax galili, assembly GCF_000622305.1. NCBI lineage: Eukaryota > Metazoa > Chordata > Mammalia > Rodentia > Spalacidae > Nannospalax > Nannospalax galili. Next base: position 7,189,536 of record NW_008331486.1, read on the forward strand.
TAGACCCGGCTGGCCTTGAACTCACAGGGATCTGCCTGCCTCTGCCTCCCGAGTGCTAGGATTAAAGGCATGCGCCACCACACCCGGCCCATAAAATACTTTGTAAAAATTTAAATTAACTTCTCTGTGTTCATGCTACTTATGTCTGATATGTGTGTATGTATGTGTGTATGTATGTGCACGTTTATGTAGGAACACACTATAGTGTGTTAAAATGTTAAATTAAGCAATACTGATGCTTTCTAAACTTGAAGTTGGAGGATAAAAAGTTCCAAGTTTAGGAGCAATGCCACCTTCTCTTACTGTCCTTGATTGCTAAATCAGAGTTGAATATTAACAGTGATTCACAGCTCTTTCTTGCCTGTTTGTCCTTCATCCTTCAGAGCTCCCATGTGCGATGAGCACAAGACCACTGTTAAAGACAGTTATCCCCCAATGATGGTGAGCAGAACAGAAGAGAGGCTGAGTCTAGTTGAAGTCAGTTAACCCTACTTCTCCCATGGGGCGAGATTTGCACCCAGCCCCTTCTGGTCAGCAGGTAGTACGTAAAGTGAAACGGAACAAGAGACTGGTGGTTCAGTGGGTGTCAGCTGCTTCCCTGTACTTTGTACATTAGTACTGAGAATGTGCGTGGGTCACGTTTGGGGTAGGGAAAGCTGTGTCTTAAGCACTCCCTGGTACTTCTGTGCACACCTGTGCTGGGGGACGGCTTGAAGCCCACGCCTTCCATTGGTGAGCTATGGAAAGTGCGCCTTTGAAGGAGCCTTCGAGCATCACCCACTTCCTAGCTAGGCTAACATTGTGTTTCCCGCAGCATGACTCATACTGTTTCGCCAACACCACCCACATTTAAAAATAAGGCATTATTTTGACACTGAAAAATTGCACGCTACCAAGAATATACGAATGCCCTGGGAAATTAATCTAATTAGATTTTTAGAATGTGAGTGTGAAGTCATTGGGCGTTTGTAAGGAAATATTTGCTTCCTCCTTTAATGCCATACACGCCTATTAGCTTGAGGCTCCAGGTGTGAAAGATACAAAATTTTCAATCCTAAGAGGCCAAATATATTATACTACAGAGTAATTTGGAATATACAATGTTTTAAAAATTATTATTATTATTATTATTATTATTATTATTATTATTTTATGAGACTATAGCACAAGCTGGCCTCAAACTCTCAGAAATTCTCCAGCCTCAACTCCCAAGCTTTGAGACTACAGGCGTGAGCCATTATGACCGGCTTGTTTTGAGACAGGCTTTCATGATGTTCTCTAGGCTGGTCTCAAACCTCTCTAGCCTTGGCCTTCTGAGTGGCTGGAACTACAGGGCCTGTTCTGTTTTCTTTTGCTCTGATACAGGATCTCATCATGTAGCCCTGGCTGGCCTTGAACCAGAGCTCCCACTGCCTCAGCCTCCCAAGGACTCGTTTTCAGCTGTGTACTTACCTATCACAGACTTTTCTTTTTTTTTCTTTTTAGAGGCAGGGTTGCCTATGTAGCCCTGGCTGGCCTAGGATTCGCTATATAGACCAGGCTGGCTGCCCTTGAACTCGCAGAGATATGCCTGCCTTTGCAGTCTCCCCAGGAAGTGGGCTTCAAGGCTTGCATCATCTCACCTTTCTTTATATTGGCTGATCTAGTCCTCAATTAGAACCAACTTTTATCTCATAAGCCTCACCCTGCTTGTAAAATTCTATGGTAAATTTATGTGACGCTTAACCACGTCACTCCTTCAGTTCTAGAAATAGATCCATATGCCACCACCACCAAACCACGTAGGTGCAACTTTCACTTTCTTTTTTTCCCCCTTGTTTTTCTTGATGAGGAGGGGGAGTTCTCACTCTATAGTCCAGACTAGCCTAGAACTAACTCACTGTATAGCCCAGGCTGGCCTTGAACTCACAATGATCCTCCTGTTTCAGTCTCCTGAGTGTTGAGATGTACAGGTGTGAGCCAGCATACCCTGTAGAACTTCCACTTTTTGGTTGCAAAGGGCTTAATACCTTTCTCATTAAAACTGACATCAGGCTGGAGAGATGCTTAGCAGGTAAGGGAGCTTGCATCCAAGCCTGACCAGAGCTTGATCTTTGGAACGCACATGGTAGAAGGAGAGACTTGACTCCTGCAAATTGTCCTCTGACCTCCACATGTGTACAATGACACAAACATGCCGATACACAAACACCCAAATAAATAAATGAAAAAAAAAACCCGTTATATCTTATAAATCACATTTTGTGTGTGTGTATAGGGGTGTAGGTTCAGTTAGGCTGTACCATCCTAGTAACTGGAACTTTTTTTTGCATTTCTTAGTGCTTTTTTGAGGGGGACCTTTTTTATTTATTTATTTATTTGTTTATTTAAGACAAGGTCTCATTATGTAGCCCTGGCTGGCCTGAACTCACTATGTAGACCAGGCTGACCTCTGCCTCCCGAATACCTGGATTTGAAGTCTGGGCCACCACACCCAATAAAACTATGTTTTGTTTTGTTTTTTTTCTTTCTTTTTTTAAAATATTTTCTTTATTTTTATTTTCATATGTCTGAGTATATTGCCTGCATGTATGTGAATGCACCCATGTTGTGCAATGCCATGGAGGTCAGAAGAGGGCTTTGGATTCCCCTGGAACTGGAGTTAAGGATGGTTTGTAGCCACCATGTGGGTGCTGGGAATTGAACCCGGGTCCTCTGCAAGAGCAGTCAGTGCTCTTAACCGCTGAGCCATCTCTCCAGCCCCTTTTCCTCCTTTTTTAAAATTTATTTTATGTGCATGAGTGTTTGCCTACTTGTATGTTTGTGCACTGTGTACATGCCTGGCTTGTGGAGGTCAGAAGAGGGAGTCAGATGAACTGATAGTGGCATTATAGACAGTTGCGAGCTACTGTGTGTGCTGAGAACTGAACCCAAGTCCTCTGCGAAGGCAAAAGTGCTCTTAACCACTGAGCCGTCTTTCCAGCCTGTCTCCTTTGAGGGGGAGGGTTGGGTTTTTGCTTTATTTTGTTTTGTTTCTAGTTTTTTTGTTTTGTTTTGATGTCATGCAATGCCTGCAGAGGACAGAACAGGCTGTTGGATCCCCTGGAACTGGAGTTACAGACAGTTGTTAGCCGCCATGTGGGTGCTGGGATTTGATCCCTGGTCTTCTGCAAGGACATTCAGCGTTCTTAACCGTGGAGCCATCTCTCCAGCCCCTTGTTTCTAGTTTTTTAAGACTGGTCCTCCAGGCTGGAGAGATGGCTCAGTGGTGAGGAGCACTGACTGCTCTTGCAGAGGACCCAGGTTCAATACCCAGTACTCACATGTTGACTAACAGCCATCCATAACTCCAGTTCCAGGGGATCTGATACCCTCTTCTGACCTCCATGGGCATTGCACGACATGGCTGCACTTAAATACATGTAGGCAATATGCTCAAACACATAAAATAAAAATAATAAAATATGGGGCTGGAGAGATGGCTCAGTGGTTAAGAACCGGGTGTTCTTGCAGAAGACCTGGGTTCAAATCCCAGCACCTACATGGCAGCTAACAACTGTCCGTAACTCCATTACCAGGGGATCCAATAGCCTCTTCTGACCTCCGTGGGCATTGCATGACATGGGGCAATATGCTCAAACACATAAAATAAAAATAATAAAATATGGGGCTGGAGAGATGGCTCAGTGGTTAAGAACCGGGTGTTCTTGCAGAAGACCTGGGTTCAAATCCCAGCACCTACATGGCAGCTAACAACTGTCCGTAACTCCATTACCAGGGGATCCAATAGCCTCTTCTGACCTCCGTGGGCATTGCATGACATGGGTGCACATACCTACATCCTACATGCACACACATACACATAAAATTAAAAAAATTAATAAATTGTTAAAAAAAAATAAGCTGGGTGTGGTGGTGCACACTTTTAATCCCAGCACTTGGGAGGCAGAGGCAGGCGGGTCTCTGGGAGTTCAAGGGCAGCCTGGTCTACATAGTGAGTTCCAGGACAGCTGGGGCTACAAGGAGACCCTGTCTCAAAAAAAGACAAAAAAAAAAAAAGGAAAAACAGTTTTTTTAAAAAAAGACTGGTTCTCAGCTGGGCGTGGTGGCACACGCCTTTAATCCCAGCACTTGGGAGGCAGGGGCAGGCAGATCTCTGTGAGTTCAAGGCCAGCCTGGTCTACATAGTGAATTCCAGGACAGCTGGGGCCACAGGGAGACCCTGTCTCAAAAAAAGACCAAAAAAAAAAAAAAAAGGAAAGAGCTTATAATTACCTGAACCCTGTAGGTCTGTAGCGGCCCACGCACCGGCCTGTTGCCTTAAGTGTTGTTGAATGGTTGCGGTCATCTTCATCATTTGGTTTTTTAAAAAAAGAAGTTGTATTTATTGTATTATTTTATGTATATGAGTGTTTTGCTTGCATGTATGTAAGTGTACCATGTTCTTGCAATGCCCCACAGAGGCCAGAAGAGGGTTTCAGACCCCCTGGAACTGGAGTTACAGATGATTATTAGCTGCCTTGTGGGTGCTGGGAATCGAACCTGGGTCCTCTGCAAGAACAGCCAGTACTCCTAAATGTTGAGCCATGTTCCCAGTCTCCATCTTCATCATTTGGTGAGCTCTTACCAGATGTGCTCCAGAAGCTGTGGGAAGCATTTCTCATCCACAGCCTTATTTCTCCATCACAAGAATGTGATGGGCTGAATACCCCTTGTAGCAGTGTCTGGGGAGAAGATGCTGAGATGCTCTCAGAGATGTGCAGGGCTTCTTAGGAAGTAACTCTGTGACTGGGAAAAGGAGGAACCCACCGGCTCACCATGCAGACCTGACAGTCTCTATCAGGCCAGCGGGGAGCCCCAGGCAGAGAAGACACATTTGGGAGACTCTGGCATTGGGCAGAAATGGCCGCTGACTGCCCCAAGAAGAGTGTGACCTTGACCTTGACTCCCATCTTGCTCAATCTTTGGCTGGGATGGTATGTGATTGTGGCCTTGGCTTAGAAGATGAAACTGAGCCCAGAAGGCTGTCTGCCCACCACACACTGTGCAGCTCAGTGGTGAGTCCACTTTGGGCACATCTGCACACTGGCCACAGCATTGTTAGGCCCTTTGAGAAGTCAAGAAATGGAAGCCTTGAGAGTGAAATAACTCACCCAAGTTCACAGAGTAGAATGCAGAAACTCATTCACAGGGTCCTGAGTCTTTGTGATGAAACTGTTTGATTGATTGATTGATTGATTGATTGACTGATTGATTTAGTGCTGAGGTCAAACTCAGGTCCTCTCACATAGTAGGCATTCTCCCTAGAACTCCTCTCCTCCTTTAAGTTGATCCTTTAAAAAGTATTTTTAAGCTGGATGTGGTAGCACATATAATCCCAGCACTCGGGAGTCAGAGGCAGGCGGATCTCTGAGGTCAAGGCCAGCCTGATCCACATAGTGAGTTCCAGGACAGCTGGGGCTACAGGGAGACCCTGTCTCAAAAAAGACCAAAAAAAAATATATTTTTTTAAGAGGGTGGAGACGTGGCTCCATGGTTAAGAGCAGTGGCTGCTCTTGCAGGGGACCCAGGTTCAATTCCCAGCACCCACAAATGGTGGATAACAGCCTTCAGTAACTCTAGTTCCAAGGAATCTGATGCTCTCTTTTGACCTCTGTGGGCATTGCACAGTTTGGGTGGCTTGCATACATGAGGGCAAACACTCATACACATAAAATAAAAAATATTTTTAAAATTATTTTTAAATTTTTTCATTTTTCTTACCATTTTTCTGTGTGTATATATGTTTGTGGGCAAGCCTGAGCCATGACACCCGTGTGGAGGTTGGAGGACAACTAGTGGGAATTGGTTCTCTACTTCTGCCATGTGTGTCTCAGTGGTCAAACTCAGGTCATCGTTGGTGACACGTTGAGCCATCTCAGCAGCCCTAAACATCATCATCATCATCATCATCATCATCATCATCAATCAATCATTTTGTCTTTTTGAGACGGGGTCTCCCTGTAGCCCCAGCTGGCCTGGAACTCACTATGTTGACCAAGCTGGCCTTGAACTCACAGAGATCTGCCTGTCTCTGCCTCCCTCATTCTAGGACTAAAGGTGTGCACCACTATGCCCAGCCCCTAAACATTATTTTCAGCCATGGAGACAGTGAGCAAATTTTGTGTGATTACATGTCATACAACAGTAATCTGAAGTATTAAATTGCTTGAATTTTTTTTGCAGTTTGGAGATTAAATAACCTTGTGCTTAAGGTCACTCCTTAAGTTTGTGAGATGAAGGCTTATGGCGTCTATGACCTTAGCTCAATGATGATGTATAAAGACAAACAGAAGAAAGAGAGAGAATATAACAGATGGGACAAAGGGTTAACAACTCATGAATCTACATGTTTCTTATAACTTTTCTGTAGATAAAAATATTTAAGACAAAAAGTTTAAAAAGTTATATAAAAACTAATAAATAAAAATCTAAAGAAAGAAAATCTATTAGATAGGTGGATCAAGGTTGTTGTATTTGCTGT
>NW_008331486.1:7196684-7205602 GCF_000622305.1 Nannospalax galili
AACAACATCATCAATCAATCACTTTGTCTTAATGAGACGGGGTCTCCCTGTAGCCCCAGCTGGCCTGGAACTCACTATGTTGACCAAGCTGGCCTTGAACTCACAGAGATCTGCCTGTCTCTGCCTCCCTCATTCTAGGACTAAAGGTGTGCACCACTATGCCCAGCCCCTAAACATTATTTTAAGCCAGGCATGGTGGCTCACAGTTCTAATTCCAGCAGTCTGGAGGCTGAGGCAAGGGGATCTCTGCAAATTTGAGGCCAGTCTGGCTCCATAGCAAGAGCCTGTGTCACAAAACAAACAAAACATTTTTTTTTTTATTATCTGGGTGTTTTAATATAGAAAACTTCAAACACACTTAAAATAGAGAAAATAGTATGAGCCCCTGACTCTTTATCACTCAGCCTCAAGAACGGTCAGGCTTGGTGTCCTTCTGTCCCTCATGTTCTTAGTTTTAAAGATTTGTTTGTGCATTACATGTAGGAGTGTTTGCCTGCATCGTTATGTATGTGCACCTTGTGTGTGCAATGCCCATGGAGACCAGAAGAGGGTGTCAGATCCTTTCTTGTCAGTCTTCAGCCTTCTCCTGCACACTGGAAGTTGTTCTGCCTGCTTGGTTCTGGGGAACCAAGCACAGGATCCATATTCTTGCCACCACTTAAAACATGAAGAGAATTCGAGTTCATTAAATATCTAATGTTCCTTGATGAGAGGATTTTAATTTTAAGTACCTCTTTCCAGAACCTGATAAGCTAGTTAGCTCCAGTTTATAGATGAGTTTCAGCGGGGTGGAGTGACTCCCCTCCCTTACCATGGTGAGTTCCTGCTCCTACCTAAATGAAAGTTCCTGTCTCCTGGCTTCAAGTAAAGCCAGTTATAGTTTAAAGCCTGAACCTGTATTAGTAATCATGGTCCCTCTTCTCCATCACCCCCATTTCTGTACTCGCTGTGGGATTGGCTTTGTAAAACGTGATTGTTTATTTGGGGTACTTGCGGTTGAACTAGGACCTGGTACATGTTAATCAAGTGCTCTTCCACTGAGCTTCATCCCCAGCCCTCAACCATCTTACTTTGTTTATTTGCTGCTGTTGTTTGTTTGAGACAGGGTCTCACTATGCAGCTCTGGCTGTCCTGAAACTTGCTGTGTGGACCAGGCTAGCCTTGAACTCACAGAGATTGTATTCTGAGACAGGGCCACAGTAAGTTGCCTAGGCTGACCTTGATGACCTTGAATTCACTCTGTAGCCCAGATTTTGAACTGGCTTTGACCTTGAACCGCTTGCCTCAGTCTTCCAAACAGCTGGGATTACAGGCCTGGGCCATCAGGCCTGGCTAGTCAAACACTGAATGCCATGGATCCTGAGAAGCAGTGGCTCTCCACTGCTGGCCCGTGGCCCCGTTCTGAATGAAGCTGGCAGCCTGGCTGCTGTTCACTGGACGTCTAGCCAGCCTCTCACCCTTTTCACTGGAGTGTTTCTTTGTGGTTTGGGTGCTGGGGACAGAACCAGGCTCTTAGGCATGCTGAGCAAGCCCTCTGCTTAACCACATCCCATCCCCTGAACATTGGTCTGTTTTCTCCTAATTTAAAGAAACTGGTTCATATGAGTCTTAGCAAGAGTAGTGTCAAGTTTCTGACTTTGTATCTAACAACATATGTCTTGGTGAGAAGTATTTTGAATTAAATTGAGTAAGAGTGAGAGAAGAAGTGAGAGAGGTGCACTTTGGGGTGCTCTGGATGTCGTATGCAAGGCTTCCAAAGCTTTTTTCCTTCTTTGGTATGTGTGTGTATCTATGTGAGTGTGTGTATGTTTGTATGTTTGTGTTGTGTATATTTGTGTGAGTGGTATATAAGTGTGTGTGGTGTATACATATGTGTACACATGTATGTGGTTACCAGAGGTTAACTTGGGGTATCTTCCTCTATCACGTCCCACTTTTTTTGGAGATAGGATCTGTCATTGGATCTGAGCTCGCTGTCTGTCAGGCTCCTAAGATCTGCCTGTGGGTGTGTCCCCTCCCTCCCCCACTGCTGGGATTACAGGTAGACATAGCCACTCCTGACTTTTTTCCATGGGTGCTGAGATCTGAATTCAGGTCTTCATACTATACTCCCAGCCCCTCAAATATTCATGGCAAAAAGAAAATATGACACCTTTGGGACTGGAGAGATAACTCAGCAGTTAAGAGCACTGGCTGTTCTTGTAGAAGACCCGGGTTCAAGTCCCAGCACCCACGTGGTGGCTAACAACCATCTGTAACTCCAGTTCCAGGGGATCCAATGCCTCTGTCCTTGTCAGGCACCACATGACATGGGTGTACTTACATACATGCAGGCAATACACTCATACACAAAATATAAAGGAAGAAGGAAAAACAAAAAGTGACACCTTTAAAGGACACTGTCCCGTACGCTTCCGTTTATGAGTAAGATGAGAGTAGGCTCCTGAGATGTGGTGAGATGGTGGGAAGCTGCTCCCACAAAGCAGTGCCTAAAGGCAAAGCCGGATCCCATCACTCACCTGATCCAAGCTTGTGAGAGTTCTGGGCAGGGCCCTGAATCTTGGCTTCCCGCTCTTCTGCTCTGTGCAGTGTGCCTTCCTCCTTACAGGAGGACATCAAGGCCAGTGCCTGTTTGGAAGTCCTGTGAGGCTGAGTGATAGCTGATGTGTCAGTGGGAGTTATAATAATTTGGGGGTTAAGGGAAGAGAAACATTGGTCCTTGGAACAAACTCAGGACTGTCTTCATGCAAGCTGGCCTCACAAAAGCTGAGTACTTCAGCCTGCCTTCCAGGGTGCAGAGTCTTTTGACTTATAATTCTCTGTACATGTTAACAATAAAATAAAACAACCTGCTGGGTGTGGTGGCGCATGCCTTTAATGCCTTTAATCCCAGTATGTGGGAGGCAGAGGCAGGTGGATCATTGTGAGTTCAAGGCCAGCCTGGTCTACACAGTGAGTTAAGGTCAGCTGGGATTATATTTGTCAAAAAGACAAATAATAAATAAATAAATAAATAAATAAATAAATAAATAAATAATAAAATAACCTAATATTAGGCTGGGCGTGGTGGCTCGCACCACACCTGTAGTCCCAATATTTGGGAGGTGGAGGCAGAAGGATCAGAAGTTGAGGCTCATTCCTGGGCAACAGGAAACCTGTCTCAGGAAACAGCACATATCGAAAAGCTGATATTCAGAAAACGTCTTAAGTCATTGCTGCATGGAGCAATCTAGATTCCAGGAGTTCACCAGCTGCACAATTATCTTTTTTTTTTTTTTTGGTCTTTTTGAGACAGGGTCTCCCTGTAGCCCCAGCTGTCCTGGAACTCACTATGTAGACCAGGCTGGCCTTGAGCTCACAGAGATCCGCCTGCCTCTGCCTCCAGAGTGCTGGGACTAAAGGAATGCGTCACCACGCCCGGCTCTTTTTCTTTTTTAAAAAATACTTTATTATTTTGTGTGTATGAGTGTATTGCCTGCATATGTGTCGTGCACCCGTGTCGTGCAGTGCCTGTGGAAGTCAGAAGAGGGCATTGGATCCCCTTGGAATTGGAGATATGGACGGTTGTTAGCCGCGATGTGGATGCTGGGAGTTGAACCCAGGTCCTCTGCAAGAGCAGTCAGTGCTATTCCCCACTGAGCCGTCTCTCCAGCCCCTATATCTTTTTCTTTAAAGAAATAAAATGCATCCTCTAAACACTGTACCAAGGTTGGCCGTATACTTGGTTCTGCTACACATAATTCTAATCTATCCCTAGAGGTAACTTGTTCTTTTTCACTATTTTTACCTCTTAAAAAAAAAGAACTAGAGACCCTGTCTCAAAAAGACCAAAAAAAAAAAAAAAACCAAAAAAACTAAAAACTAAAAGCCGGGTGTGGTGGCGCATCCCTTTAATCCCAGCACTTGGGAGGCAGAGGCAGGCGGATCTCTGTGAGTTCAAGGCCAGCCTGGTCTACATAGTGAGTTCCTGGACAGCTGGGGCTACAGGGAGACCCTGTCTCAAAAAGACAAAAAAAAGAACTACTAAAATCACATTAGTTCTTCCCTCAAAAAGCTGGATATTTGCCATTTGAGAGATCTCATAAAGTATTCTGCATATCAGTGTGGCTTGGGATCAATTTCTACTCTGCAAAAATAACTTGAGATTGTAAAATATTTACTTTAGGGAAGATACATATGGAAATTCCTGTAAATGTTTAGACAAAGACCTTTGGATTTCCTGCGTGTCTGTGCGCATGTAAATAGGAATTTCACTATGGCTCTGATTTTTTTTAAAATTACAGGCTACTATTTAGGGGGTATGTATGTGTGCACATGGGTACATGCAGAGGACAGAGCAGGACACCAGGAATCGTCCTCTATCTTTCTCCAACTCATTCCTTGAGACAGCCTGGGTTTAGGCTGGCTGACCTGTGAACCCTCAAGATCCACCTGTCTCCGTCCTTCCGCCTGGGCTACAGGCACGTGCCGCTGCGCCCAGCTTTTTTCTGCCCTGCTCTCCCTGTTTCTGCTTCTGTTTGGCTGGCACAACCTGAGTAGTGTCATCAAGGTTTGCAGCTCAGCTCTCTCAGTCCAGCAGTTTTGTATTTTCACTTTGCTTGGAGGTGATTGACACTAACCAGAATCCCAAGACTGATGAATAAACCAGAATGCAAACGTGAAACTTGGGGAGTGAGAAGTGGAGACTGGAGATGCGCATTTGCTGATCTGTACATTCCTTCCCCAGAGGCTAATCTGTGTGGAAATCTAGATTCTATATTGAGTTTCCTGGAGAGCATAAAATCCTAACGGGATCCGATGGGTTTAATGGATGGTGACAGCTTGAGGAGCCTCGGGCTCCTGTGTCCTGGAGAGGGCGGAGCTAAAGGACAGGGTAGGAGAGGTGCCTCTGGAGCAGCTTTTCAGGCTACTACGCATAGTCATGCCTAGATGTTCCTCATCCACTTTCCATTCAGTTTTGTGTCTGTGAGGTTGTATCCGGTCACCCAGGTTAGGTTGTCAGGGTGTCCATCGGGCCCCCTCCCCCAGTGTTTCTTGTATGGCAGGGTTGAGAGTCTGTACTTTTTTTTTTTTTTTTTTTTTTTGTCTTTTTGAGACAAGGTCTCCCTGTAGCCCCAGCTGGCCTGGAACTTGCTATATAGACCAGGCTGGCCTTGAACTCACAGAGATCCACCTGCCTGTGCCTCCCAAGTGCTGGGACTACAGGCGTGTGCCACCACGCCCCGCCTGAACCTGTACATTTTTAAAAAAGATTTACTTTATTTTATTTTTAAAAATATTTTATTTATTATTTTTATTTTGTGTGCGTGCATGTATTGCCTGCATGTAAGTAAGTGCACCCGTGTCCTGCAATGCCCAAGGAGGACAGAAGAGGCTGTTGGATCCCCTGAAACTGGAGTTATGGACAGTTGGTAGCTGCCATGTGGGTGTTAGGATTCGAACCCGGGTCTTCTGCAAGAACAACCAGTATTCTTAACCGCTGAGCCATCTCTCCAACCCCCTCTAGTGCTTATTTTTTGTATATTTATTTATTTTGACACAGGGTCTCAACTGTGTAGGCTGACCTGGAACTAGCTATGTAGACCAGACTAAACTCAAACACACACAGAGATCCTGCTGCCTCTACCTCCTGAGTGCTGGGTTTAATGAAAGATATACATCACTGTGCCCATTTGTGTGTGAGTGAGGGTGTGTGTATGAGTGTGGGTATGCACATGACACTGCATGTGCGTGGAGGTCAGAAGACAATCTCCAATGTGGTCCTCACCTTCCACCTTCTTTGAGACAGTCTCTTGGTCAGTCACTAGGCTTGCTGGCCTGAGGGCCTCTTGGGACTTTCCTGTCTCTGCCTTCCTTCTTTCTCTAGGAGCGCTGAGATTATAGATGTGCACTACAGTACACAGCTTTATGTGGGTTCTGGGGATTTGAACTCAGGTGGACACACTTGGCATGGCTTTATATAATAAGCCATCCCTCCTGCCCTGTTTATTTATGAGATGCTGAATTTGAATTTTATTATTTTTTTCTTTTTCCTCTTAGAATTACATTTACTTTATTTATTGAGGAGGGGGTGAGCCACCATGTGTGAGTGGAGGTCAGGGGACAACCTGCAGGAGTTGTTTCTCTACCACCACCATGTGGATCCCAGGGATCCAATTCTGGTAGTTCGGCTCTATTGGCAAGCAGCTTCATCTGGTGAGCCAGCTCACTGGGCCTCCTCTCCTCTCTTTTTCTCTCTCTCTCTGTTGGAAGACATCATCTTATGTAGCCTAGACTGCCTCAAACTTCACATGTAGCCAAGGATGATCCTCCTGCCCTGGTCTCCCAGGCGTACACCCCGTGCCCTACTGAGATGCTGGATTTCTCAAGCCCTCCTGGTAACCCTGACAAGGCTTCAGTGGTGCCATCTAAGACTTGGTTTCCTTTGCTTTTCTATGCCTCCTCAGATTTTACTTACTGTATTTTGTTTATTTTAGGCAGGTTCTCGCTCTACGGCCCAAGCTGGCCTTGAACTCTGAGCCCTGCCGTAGCTTCCTCAGTCCTGGAATTAGAGGAGAGAGAGCTCTTACTGTCTCTCTCTCTCTTTTTTTTTTTAAGTTTTGGAGGAGTGGGCACGGCTTCAAACTTTGAGATCATCCTGTTTCCAAGTGTCAGTTTACAAGTGCAGAGCTCCTCGCCCAGTCAGCCCCTTATATACAAAGTCTTCTCTCTTTGTGGCTTCATAGCTGTGATTTACTCAGGCTTCTAGGTGAGCCAATCATTTGTTAGGCCATTCAGTAATGCTTGGCCACCTGCTGGGTGCTAGGCTTTGTCCTATGGAAAGAGAAGAGGGCAGGAAACCCAGTAGTGAAAAGTTTGGCAGGTCTAGGCATGATCTTCCTTTATTTCAATAATGATGGGTGCCTCAGAGACAGTAGAGGAATAGGAAGTGGACAGAGAACAGTAGATAGTCTAGTTGACAGACATTTGCATCTGGAGGCCAAGGTTATAAACTGGGATCATCAGAAAGCCAGGATTAAGATGGCAGAGGCTAGGGAGCTGGGGAGATGGCTCAGAGGTTAAGAACACTGGTTGTTCTTGCAGACGACCTGGGTTCGAATCCCAGCACCCACCTGGCAGCTAACAACTGTCTGTAACTCCAATTCCAGGGGATCCGACCTCCTCTTCTGACCATCATGGGCATTGCATGACACAGGTGCACTTACCTACATGCAGGCAGTATACACATACACAAAAAATAAAAATAATTAATAAATTAAAAAAAAAAGATGGCAGAGGCCAGGGCTGAAGAGATGGCTCAGCCACTTACAGAACTTGCTGCCTTCCCTTGAAGAGGACCTGGGTTTGGTTCTCAGCACCACATGATGGCTGCCTGTAACTCCAGTTCTAGGGATCTAACAGCCTGTTTCTGGCTTTCATTGGCACTGCATACACATGGCGCACATACAGACAAGCAGGCACAAAAACACATAAACAAATTCTTAGAGAAAAATGGCAGAGTTCAAAGCTCTGACATGGGTTCGGTCCTCTGAACACTGATATGTAGTTTAAGGCTGTCACTTTTTAAACTGTCACTGTCCTTCTGGACAGTGGCCTGTCTGCTTGTTTACTGAAGTGTTTATCTTAGTGAGAATTACTGTGAGAGATTGGGGTTTGACTGTTGAGGTTGATTGCTTTCATAAATTGTTCTGAGAGCGTGGATCTTGACGCTCCAGGCACTCGGGTAACACTGCTGTTCCAAGTCAGAATTGAAGACAGTGAAAACAAACGGCCACTGATGGGTGCTCCGCTTGGTGCTCTGCTTGGGTTGTAATGAAAAATGAGTGTCAGGCAAGCATCGTTGGAGAGTCTTGTGCCCAGTCCGTTAGCATAGACAGTTCGTTTGAAAGCTGTCTGTGTTCTTCTGACATGAGTTTAGAATTATTCAATTCATACCTTGGTGTCTGAGATTTCTGTTGTACCTGATATTGTTTAGTCTTCCCCTTGACAAACAGTGAAAGAAATCTGACTTGGGGAGAGATCTGCCTCACATGGGCAACAGATTTTATTTTGCAAAGATGCCCACAGGCCTCTCTGCTGTCTCATAGGCTCATCCTATAGAGTGACCTCCAAATCTTTGGGGCTGACTGTCTTATTGATCAGTATGGTAGAAGTAATTCATATGCTTTCTAAGGCAGGATCATAAAGAGGTCATTTTTTATTTTTTTATTTTTATTTTTTGTCTTTTTGAAGCAGGGTCTCCTTGTAGCCCCAGCTGTCCTGGAACGCACTATGTAGACCAGGCTGGCCTTGAACTCACAGAGATCTGCCTGCCTCTGCCTCCCACGTGCTGGGACTACAGGTGTGCGCCACCACACCTGGCTAAGAGGTCATTTTTTTAAAGAAAAGTTCTCATTATGTAACTCTGGCTTTCCTGGAACTTGCTATATAAACCAACCTGGCCTCAAACTCATAGAGATCCACCTGCCTCCTGAGTGCTGGGATTACAGCTGTGTGCCATCATGCCGAGTTTATATGATGCTGGGGATCAAACCCAGGGCTTCATGTGTGTTGGGCGTGCACCCCAGGCTCCTTTATTTACTGATGGCCAGGGCTGCCATGATTCTGCTTTAAAGATAAAATAGGATTCTTTTCTCTTTGAAGAAATACCTTTGAGTGAAAAACTGAAGAGTGGAAAAACATGTAAGTAGTTTCTGTACTGATTTCTCTGAGGACGATGGAGTGGAGGACAGGGTTCCGTGAAAGATGCTTATACCAGGGCTGGGTTGGTACACACCTTTAATCCCAGTGGCCTGGAGGCAGGCAGATCTCTGTGAGTTCAAGGCCAGCCTGGTCTACATAGTGAGTTCCAGACCAGCTGGGGCTACAGGGAGACCCTGTCTCAAAAAGACCAAAAATAAATAAATAAATAAATAAAA
>NW_008331486.1:7205654-7234841 GCF_000622305.1 Nannospalax galili
ATTTACAGCTCACCTTTTAAGAGGGCAACACAGGGACTGGAGAGATGCCTCAGTGGTTAAGAGTACTGACTGCTCTTGCAGAGGAGCCAGATTCAATTCCCAGCACCTACTCACTGTCCATAAATCCAATTTCAAGGAATGGGACACCCTCTTCTAACTCCTGCAGGCATTACATGACGTGGGTGCACCTACCTCTATGCCAATACACTCATACACATAAAAAAATAAAAATAATAAATAAATTATTTTTAAAAAGTACATCTTCTTAAAAAAACTTGCTATGAGGCAAAGCAAAGCCCTTGAACTAAGCATGTCCTGAGGTCCTTGTCCCAAGATCATACACTCTCAGGGGTTGTTTGTGTGATGATCGAGTCCTGTCAGAAGCTGATCCTTTGCGATTCCTTTTTCCAGTGACTGGTTCTGCTTTTCCCTAAGTTTCATTTCTTCATCTTTCCAGTATAAACCCTGCTGACTGACTTCAGAAATGTTCTGAAATAGCAAACGAAATGCAAAAATTCCATAGCTTTTCATTGGGAAATGGAACTAGTGTTCTGGAGAGAATAAACCAGTGGGACAGGCAGGCATGGTGTTACCTCTGCCCTTCAGAGCCGAGGAGATGAGGCTGGAGGGTCACAAGTTCGAAACCAGCTATGTAGTGAGGCTGTGAGCCAACACAGACATTCATACCTATACCGGGCCTGCAGGGCGACTCAGCAGGTACAGGTACTTGCTGCCAAGCCTGACGACCTGAGTTTGATCCCCAGGATGCACATAGTGGGAGAACTGACTCCCACAAGGTGTCCTCTGACCTTCACATGTGTGCCTTGGAATGACCCCCCCCACACACACACACACTCATGCACACCTTCAAGACTAAAATCAGGGAAATGGACCAGCCTCTCTCTGGTCACTCATTTTCTTTGTACTCATGGGGCAGGTTGTCTCTGAGGCTGTAAATTTAAAAAAATATTATTTTTATTTTATGTGTATGAGTGTATTGCCTGCATGTATGTAAGTGCACTCGTGTCATGCAGTGCCCATGGAGGTCAGAAGAGTGCATTGGATTCCCCTCGAACTGGAGTTATGAATGGCTTTCAGCCACCATATGGGTTTTTGGGATTCAAACCCGGGTCCTCTGCAAGAGCAGCCAGTGCTCTTAACCACTGAGCCAACTCTCCAGCCCCCAGGCTGTAAATTTTTAAATATTTTTTTGTTCTTTTTTATATTTTGTAGAGACAGGGTCTTGCTATGTTGGTTAAGATGGCCTGGTACTCACTGTGTAGCCCAGGCTGGCCTGGGACTTTTCACAGTCCTCCTGCCTCAGCTTCTGGAGTGCTGGGATTAGAGCTGTGAGACACCACACGCAGCTAACGTTATTATTATTACTACTGCAGGTTTTCTGCAGACAGTGTGTGGTCTTGCTCAACAGTGTGGGTCAGAGCCAGACTTCATGGCTCCTCTCCAGTAATGAACCGGCTGAGTCATTTTGGACAAGCCATTCAACCTCAGTTCCCTCATCTGTTGAATGGGAGACAATCATGCCTGCCTTAGAGGATTATTGAGAAGAGCATGGCTGATGCAATGGGCTTTGCCTGCAGTTCACACCTGTGCATTGCTGGCTGTAGTACTTGGCTCCTGGCCGTGGTACTTGGCTCCAATCAGCAATGAGCTGAAGGAGCACTTCCTTGGTAGAGTTGATCAGTGAATTGGGTAAAACCAGACTGCACAGCCTCAGTCAGCTCCCTTCCTCTCAGGTGTTCAGGGGTACCAGGATCAGGGGCTAGAGATGGACAGATGGCTCAGCAGTTAAGAGTGGCTCTTGTAAAGGGCCCAAGTTCATTCCCAGTACCCATGTTGAGCAGCTCACAACTGCCTGTAACTACAGCACCAACAGATCTGATGCCCTCCTGTGGCCTCTGCCAGCCACCCACGCACATGGAATATGTGGACACAGACACACACACATACCCGTAAATAAATAAAATAGTCCCAAGATCAGCAGCCCCTGAGCTGATGGTCCCAGGAGTCCTGATTCATAATGAAAGTACAATACATTCAGTGTTGATTACGGCCCAGTGACAACTTCTGAGGCTGGAAACTGTATTTAGAACTTTTATGTTCAGTTCCCATACCCCAGCTCAAAGAAACGCCAATAATGTTAATAGGGGGTTCGCAAAGGTTCAGCCATTGCACAGTGGCACATAAATAGAGTCATTAGGCACATTCCTTAGGCTCTTAGGCCTTCCGTAGGGATTGGGTGTCCTAGGTGTGACTCCCCAGGCAAAAATACCCAGGACTGGTTTGCTGAATCAAAGCTTTTTTTGGAAAAAAACAAAACCCCCAAACTTAGGCTGGGAGCCAGGAAGATGGCTTGCTTAGTAAAGTGAGGACCTGCGTTCTGATCTCCAGCACCCATGGGAAAGCCAAGTGTGTGGGGTGTGTCTGCAATCCCAGCATCATAGAGACAGGAGGACCCTGGAGGCTTTCTGGCCGCCAGTCTCTGAATGGATGAGTGCTAGTTTGAGTGAGAAACCTTGTTTCAAGAGAGATGGTGGGGCTGACAAGATGGCTGAGTGGGTAAAGACACCTGGGGTAAGCCTAACGACCTGGGTTCAAACCCCAGAACCCACATGGGGGAAGTAGAGAAAAATTCCCACAATTGCCTTCTGACCTCCATATTTGTCCCATGGCACTTCCACACAGACATATGCATGTACACACATAAATAAATTAACCAAAAATTAAGATGGAGAAGTGAAGATACCCGGTGTTAACCTCTGGCCTTGATACGTGTGCACACACACGTGCACACACATCCCTATACTTTTTTGGCTGAGTGTTCTGAGAAAATTGCTCGCAAATGAAGAGAAGCTGGAGCTGGTTGTGGAGCAAACTCCTGCAATCCCAGCACTTGGGAGGTGGAGGCAGGACAATCAGGAGTTGAAGACTCAGATACATAGTGAGTTCAAGGCCAGCCTGGGTTATGTGAGACTTTGCATTGAAAGACAAGGAAAAGGTGGAGGAAGAGAGGAGGGGGAGGAGGAAGAGGCAGGAGAGGAAAGAGGAAAAGAGGAGGAGGAGGGGGAGGGGGAGGAGGAGGGAGTTCACCTAGAAAGATGTCATTGAAAGCATTCAGGCAGAGTAAAGACCACTTCTGATAACTTTAAACAGATCCTCTCATTTGAATATTAAAGATTGTGAACTAAAAAAGTTAATTGCACAGATGGAAAAGAATAGTCCCCTTGGCAGGACCCAGTGGGTCTTACTAGTGTCTATAAAAAGATCTGTTTATTTAAAAATAATATTTGTTTTGTTTGCAATATGGACCCCACCCCACTCACATGCTTGGAACAAGGGGCCTGGCTGGTAAATGCCTGCAGATGTGAGCCAAGCTAGTGTGCATTTTAAGTCTGGGCAGTGAAGCAGGCCTATTGATTCAGCTACTCGGGAGGCTGAGGCAGAAAGACCACTTGAACCCAGGAGTTTAGGGCTAGCCTAAGCAACATAGGACAACCTCAGCACAAAGTAGAAGTTGCATTTTGATTCTTTGCTGTGACAGAGACCAGGGCAGCTTGAAAGGGGGTGAAAAGCTGCCTTTTACACATGGTTTACTTAGTGCTCATTGGATTGTAGGCTCCTTCTAGGGACTGGGACATCACATGTATCTGTGTAGATGACTGGGGCTCAGACCCGAGCAGACCCCCAGCTAGGATCTTTAATGAGAGACTGTCCTTACAGTGACAGCCTGGTGAGACCCTGTCTCAAAAAAAAAAAAAAAAAACTTTTAGAAAGGTGTGGTGGTACACGCCTTTAATCCCAACACTCAGGGCAGAGGCAGGGATAGGCAGAGCTTTGTGAGATGGAGGCCAGCCTAGTCTACATAGTGAGTTCCAGGCCAGCTGGGGCTATGGGAGACCCTGTTTCAAAAAGACAAAAGACAAAACAAAAACAAAAAAAACTTTAAGATATGTTTTTATTTTTAAATTACATGTACATGTATGAGTGAATGTATGTGACCATGATTGTGGGTGGTCTTGGAGGCATCGAATCCCCTGGAGCTGGAGTTACAGGCGATTGTGAGCCATCTGACTTGGGTGATGAGAACTGAACTCGGATCCTCTGGAAGAGCAGTATGTGCACTTAACTGCTGAGCCATCTCTCTCCAGCCCTGTCCCACAACCTCCTCCTTTTTTTTTTTTCTGTCTTTTTGAGACAGTATCTCCCTGTAGCCCCAGCTGTCCTGGAACTCACTATGTAGACCAGGCTGGTCTTGAACTCACAGAGATCCACCTGCCTCTGCCTCCCAAGTGCTGGGACTACAGGCGTGCGCCACCACTCCCACAATCTTTTAAAACAATAATTTATAACCACCTGCACATAAACATACACACATACATGTACATGCACACAAGAAAAACAATGGGGACTGGAGAGATGGCTCAGTGCTTAAGAGCACTAGCTGCTCTTGCAGAGGACCTGGGTTCGATTCCTAGCACTGATAAGGCAGCTAACAACCGTCTGTAACTCCAGTTCCAGGGGATCTGACACCCTCTTCTGACCTCTGTGGGCATTGCACAACACAGGTGCACTTACATACATGCAGGTAATACATTCATATACATAAAATAAAAAATAAAATATTAAAAAGAAATTTAAAGACAGAAATGTTTTTTTCACAGCATGATGTCCAATAAACATACACAATGGAGTATTGTTGTTGTTGTTGTTGTTGTTTTTGAGACAGGGTCTCCCTGTAGCCCCAGCTGACCTGGATCTCGCAATGTAGACCAGGCTGGCCTCCAGCTCACAGAGATCCGCCTGCCTCTGCCTCCTGAGTGCTGGGATTAAAGGCGTGCGCCACCACGCCTGGCTACAATGGAGTATTTTTAAGTTGCTAATAAAGATTAGTATTGTTTTTGCTCATTGTCATGGAAATGAAGAAGGTTAGATCATGCCTGAAGATATGCAGATATAATGACACACATGCAGAGATGCCGAGCATCATTCCTCTCTGCAGAAATGCAAACCAAAGCCATAGTGAGATGCCGCTTCACACCCATGGAGGGGTCCCTTATCTGAAAAGCGCAGAGAAGAAGTGTTGGGAGAATGTGGGAAACCAGAGTGCTCACGCATTGCTGGGGGCACGTAAGATGGTTCAGCTGTGGGGAAGAGCATTTGGCAGGTCCTCAAGTTAGATGTGGAGCTTGCTCTGATCCACTACTCCTGCTCCTAGGTAGAAACCTTAAAGAACAGATCTGGTATTCAAACACTATGCACAGGATGGGCTACAGTCTTGGCTACCAAGAGCCAAGTACCCGGAACAGCCCGTGTCTGTGAGCAGCTGACTAGCCAAACAAAACGTGATGAACTCTGTGCAATGGAATGTCATTTGGCCGTAACAAGTGATGGAGTTCTGGCCCACACCACAACTCGGTAGGACCTTGATGAGGAGATGCTGAGGGGGACACACAAGGCACAGTGTGCGGGTCTACCTAGGTGAGACACTGAGATCAGGCAGACTCGTGGAGAGAGAAGTCAGACTGGTGCCTGCCAGGGCCTGGGGATGAAGTGTGGAGTCTACATCGGGTTGGTGGACATGTTTTGGAACTAGAGGGCAGTGGTGGTTGTGCAATAGTGTGAATATACTAAATGTCACTGAATTGTTGGCCTCAGAATGGTTCATTCTACGCAGGTGTGGTGGCACAGACCTATAATTCCAGCTCCTCTGGAAGCTGAGGCAAAAGGATCTGCGTTAGTTACTTTTCTGTTGCTGTGATAACGTACCATGACCAAAGGCAACTTAGAGAAGAGTTCATTTTGGCTCAGGGTTCCAGAGGGAGCATCCAGCATGGCCAGGAAGACAGGGTATACCCTCAAGAGCAGGAAACTGACTGATCACATCTTTCTCCACATACAGGAAGCAGAGAGGGAACGGAAAGTGGGCGAGGCTATAAACCCTTAAAGCCTATCCAAGTGACATTAATTCCTCCAGCAAGGAACCTCCTACCCAAGGTTCCATGACCTCCCCAAATAGTACCATCACCTGAGAGCCAAGTGTGCAAGTAAATAACCCTACCAGGGATGCTTCTCTTTTAAAACCACAACAGGATCGTAAGTTCAAAAAGCCTGCCTGGGCCGCAGAGAGCTGCAGGCCAACCTGGGGAACTTAGACCTTATCTCAAAATAAAAATTAAAATAGAGGATTGGGGTTGTCAGGCATAATGTGCATGTCTGAAATCCTTGGGAGGTGGAATGAAGAGGATCAGGAGATCAAGGACCTCCTCAGCTGCATAAGCCCATTCCAGGCTAGCCTGGACTACGTGAGATTCTGTCTTAAGCTAAAAAGGCTTTTTAAAAAAAAATGAGATGGCTCAGTAGTTAAGAGCACTGTCTGATCTTGCAGAGGACCTGGGTTCCTTTGTATTTCTAATACAAAACTGAATGACTGAGGGCCAGCAAGATGGCTCAGTGGGCAAAGGCACTTGCTGACAAACCTGATGACTTGGATTTGATCCCTGGGACCCACATGGTAGAAGGAGAGAACCAGCTCCCACAAGCAGCCCTCTGACCTCCATGTGCACACACTGTAGCATGCTCTTACACATACAGACACACACACTAAAATGGGATTTAAAAAGAAAAGGCAGGTAGATGTTTCAACACTCTTGTAACCCCAGCTCTTGGGAGGCAGAGAGAGTATTCTCAGGGCAAGCTGGCTTGCTAGACTAGCCAATTTGGCAAGCTTTGGGTTCAATGAAAGACTCTTTCCTCAGTTAAATGAATGAATAAATATAAATAAAGTGAAGAGTGATCAAGGAAGACAGCTGTTAAACCCCGGCCTCCATGTGCAACCCGCCCCATTACAAACATACAAACACATACCACACACATACACACAAAGAAACCAACTTGGAGCTGGGCATCTTGGTTGTGTCTGAATTGACAAAGGGCTCATAGGAGAAGCCTCTTGGTCTTCAGAAATTTGGGAGCCAGGGTGAATGCTGTAGGAGACAGCTGATTGTCAGTCTGGGGGAGTCTGGAAGGAGCCCTGCTCTGGATTTGGTCTCTTAACCACATCTGAGGGCTCTTGTTGCTAAACAGGTTAGAAAGGCCCATTGGGTGCTATTCAGAAATATACTCATAGCACTGAACTAAACCGAAGGAGTTAATTAGGAATTGTTCTCCTTGCAAATTAATTTCCACCAAATCAGTTGTTAAGTGATCTACTAAAACCAGCGTTTAGTGGATTCTGGTCTCATTACACGTGGGACACAAGCAAAAGCAAGGGACAGTGGTGCTCTCCATGTGCCCCTGACTGACAGGCTATACCATGCTGTAATTCCAGCTTGTGGCTGAATATGACTATTTGATTCTTTTTTTAAACACTACAGTTAGAGTGGTTAGAGTCACTCATTTTGCCTATGCTAGAATTCCATTTTTGAGACTCTGTCTCGAAAAAACCCACCCCACCCCCCTGCCAAATAGCCAGCATTTGATATTGTTTTGGGGCATTTTCTTTGTGGGTTTTTGTTGTCTGAGTTTCAGTTCTAGGGCCCCTCATAGGCTGGGCAGATACTCTACTCAGACTTTTTTAGTAATTAAAATGTTTTATTATTAGTTTGAGGGTTGAGACAGGGTCTCTCTGTAGCCCCAGCTGGCGTGGAACTTGATATGTAGACCAGGCTGGCCTTGATCTCACGGAGATCCATTTGCCTCTGCCTCCCAAGTGCTGGGACTAAAGGCGTGCACCACCACCCCCGGAAAAATTTTTATTATTTTTTTGAGATGGTCTCCCTGTAGCCCTATCTGGCCTCAAACTCATCATGTAGATCAGACTGGCCTCAAACTCACTGAGATCTTCCTGTCTCTGTCTCCTGAGTGCTGGGATTAAAGTGTACCACTACACTTCATTTTATTTTTTTTGAGATAGGGTTTCCTGGAGCCCTGGCTGGCCTTGAACTTGCTATGTAGCCAAAGGTGACCTTGAACTCCTGATCCTCCAGCCTCCACCTCACACGTGCTAGGATTGTAGATGTGTATGTACCACCATGCTGGAAATAGAACCCAGGACTTTGTGGGTGTCAAGCACTTTACCAAATGAGCCACATCCCCAGCCTTGTTAATTGCTTTTTAAAAAACAGGTGGGAATCTGTATCTGTTTGATAGTCGTTTGAGTTAGTTTTGGTAGCAGAGGATGTTGGCACTCAGTCTGACTTGGCTGGCATTCACCACCTATCTTAGTTGGTATTCTCTTGGTGTCCCTGTAGCCCAGGGATGAAAGGCTAGAAACAGCTTGCCACTTGAAATATGGCAGCGTTTCAAAGTCCCCGAGTGTTAACCTCCTATGAGCCTGTGAAGGCATTCAGAGGGAGTGGAGAAAATTCAGGCCTTCAGCTGGGCGGCACCTCTGCTGAGCTAGCAGAGCACGCTGTTCTCCAAGCCCACTGGTAACCTGTGGTAGTGTCAGCAAGTTCTTCCTGTTTTTAGTTTATGTTAGTGTGAGCCAGTTTAAGTGTTGCAGAAATAGAAGTCTTCAAGTTCTTGTGTTGCTGTTCTCAAGTAAGCAGCATTTACTAGACCAAAGGGGAGAAGGGGGGCCTTGTACAGACACAGCCAACCAGCAAACACTTAGATTAAATGAAAAGGTACCTGTTCGGCTAGAGACATGGCTCAGTGGTTAAGAGCACTTGTTGTCTTGCAGAGGACCCCGCTCCGTTCCCAGCACCCAATTGGTGGCTTACAATCTTCTGTGACTCCAGTTCCAGGGACTACAGTGCCCTCTTCTGGCTTTCTCTGATATGTCCTACCCATGGTGCATATACATGCATGCAGGCAAACACTCAGGTACATAAAATAAACATAATTTTTTTTTTTTGGTCTTTTTGAGACAGGGTCTCCCTGTAGCCCCAGCTACTGTCCTGGAGCTCATTATGGAGACCAGGCTGGCCTTGAACTCAGTATTCTTGTAAGTGAAAAAAATACAAATTTTTTCTTTAGTTTTTGTTTTTAAGGGATATCATGAAATAGTTTGATTTTTACATGGCGTAGCCAAGGATGACCTTGAACTGATCCTCCTGCCTCCACCTGCCAAATTCAGGGATCACAGTGGTGCTTTGCCATGCCTGGTTTGTGTGGTGTTGGGGATGGAACCCAGGGCTCTGGGCATGCTAAACAAGCACTTCTGCCATCTAAGCTTCATCCCCAGCCCCCAAAGTACCTGTGTTGTGTTTTATTACATTTTATTTATTTTGTGTTGGGGAGGAGGCATGCATGTGGCGATCAGAGGGCAAATTGTGGGGGTCCATTCTCTCTTTCCACTCTGTGGGTCCTGGGGAATCAAACTCAGGTCATCAGGCTTGACAGCAAGTGTCTTTACCCCCAGTGCCGTCTTGCCAGCCCTGTTCAGTGCCTGTTAGATGTATGGTTGGTGTACGCTGGTATGGAAATAGCTGTGTTGTTTGGTCTCGGGCGGAGTTCCCACAGTGTGCAGTCTGTGTTGCGCTAGGCATTGATCTGCAGGGCTTGCCCTGTTAGTATTCAGATGGAGGACTCTGATGAAAACAAAGAGCCGTGCTCCAAGCGGCTTTAAAGCGCCCACAGTGCTGCTCTCCAATTCTCTACAGCTCAGTAGCAGTCTCCACATTCTTCTTTTAATCTAGTGAGGTCTTGTGAAAACAGTTCCATGTTTATGTAGATAGGATCTGCATTGTGCCCATCTGACCACTTGAAAATCTTGAGGTTTCTTCTGTCCAGCAGGCCACCCTTCCGAAGACCAAAATAAACAGCAAATAGCTGGTAGGATAGCCGATTTCCTTCTAGGGCTGCCAGTAGCAGTCTCCACATTCTTCTTTTAATCTAGTGAGGTCTTGTGAAAACAGTTCCATGTTTATGTAGATAGGATCTGCATTGTGCCCATCTGACCACTTGAAAATCTTGAGGTTTCTTCTGTCCAGCAGGCCACCCTTCCGAAGACCAAAATAAACAGCAAATAGCTGGTAGGATAGCCGATTTCCTTCTAGGGCTGCCAAGCCTGAGCTTAGGAGGCAGGTTCGAGCTCCAGACGGAGCGTCCGTAGTGCTGTTTGGAAACCTCCCTCACTGATTTGTGCTAAACATCAGAGCAAATCCCACAATTGATGTTCCAATTTTTAAAAAAATATTTTCATTTTATGTGTATGAGTGTATTGCCTGCATGTATGTGAGTGCACCCGTGTTGTGCAATGCGGCAGAGGTCAGAAGAGAGATTCGGATTCCCCTGGAACTGGAGTTAAGGACGGTTTGTAGCCACCATGTGGGTGTTGGGAATCGAACCCGGGTCCTCTGCAAGAGCAGTCAGTGCTCTTAACTGCTGAGCCATCTCTCCAGTCCCGATGTTCCAATTTTTTAAATTTATCGTATTTTATTTTTTGAGACAGGATCTTACTATGTAGCCCTTACTGGCCTGGAGCTCACAGATGTCCACCTGCCTCTGCCTCCTAAGTGCTGGGATAAAGGTGTGTACCACCACACCCAGCCCCAAAATATTTTTTTGAATCATTCCACAGATGTGACCTGAGCCCAGAGTCACTGTTAAACCCAGGAATATCTTCTGTGAAACCAATTAAGTTTAATTGCTACTTTTATCCCAAAAAATTGTCCTGACTGCCTCATGTTGGCTTTTGTCTGTGGAGAAAGCAGAATAATTTGGTCAATATTTATTTATTTATTTATTTACTTTTATGTGTATGAGTGTTTTGCCTGCTTGCAAGTGAACTTAGGCCCATGGAGGTCAGAAGAAGGTGCCAGACCCCCCCCCCAGAACTAGAGTCACAGACAGTTGTTGCCATATGGGTGCTAGGAACCAAACCCGGGTCCTTTGCAAGAGCAGCCAGTGTTTTTAACCATTGAGCCACCCCTCCAGGCTCCCCCCGCTTTTGAGACAAAGTCTCTGACCCAGACTGGTAATGAAGGATGGCCATGAACGTCTGATCCTCCTGCCTTGACTCCCCCAGTACTAGGGTTACAGGCAGGTACCACTATACCCAGTTTATGTGTGTTGGGATGGAACCCAGGACCTTGTGCATGCTAGCCAAGCACTCTAGAAACAGCTAAATCCTCAGCCCTTGGTTGACTCGAGTGTGTGTGTGTGTGTGTGTGTGTGTGTGTTTTATGCCCACATGTGTTTGTGCACTTACTTGAACATGTCCAGAGATGAAAGGACATGGTTGGTGTCCTGCTCTAAAGCTGTCTGCCTTACCCTTTGAGTTCTGCTGAACGTGGAACTTGCTGTTTTCAGCTGGGTTAGCAGCCAGCAAGCCCCAGAGTCCTCCCACCTGCCCCCCCAGCCCTGAAGTGACAGAGGCACACTTCAGGCTATGCTTAGCTTTTTACATATATGATGGGGTTCCAAGCTCTGCCCCCCATGCTTACTGCACAGACACTCTTACCCACTGAGCATCTCCCCATCTCTGGTCAACTTATTTATTTAATTTTTTAGAAGCTTTTTTTTTAATGTGTCATAAGTGTTTTGGTTGCTTGTATGTATGTGCACTGAGTGGGTGCCTGGTGCCAGCAGGGACCAGAGGACAATGTTGGCTTCCCTGGAACTGGAGTTACAGACATTGTAAGCCATCATGTGGGTACTGGGAACTGAACCTGGGTCCTTTGTAAGAGCAACAAGTGTTCTTAACTACTGGACCATCTCTCTAGCACCTATTTATTTATTTTTGAGACAGGGTCTCACAATGTATCCCTGGCTGGCTTGGAACTCAGTGTAGACCAGGTTGGCCTGAAACTCACAGAGCTCCACCTGCCTCTGTTCCACAAGTGCTGTGCTTAAAGGTGTACACCATGCCTAGCCAGAAGTGAACCATTTTGACTACATTTCAAACAATTCAAGTACTTGGTGTGCATTGCATGTCAGGTATAGTGCGGTCTGATTTTGAAACAGGGAGGAATCAGGTAAAAGTCTAAATAAATGTGGATGTATACGCCTGTGTCACGTGCACACACGCGCACACACGCGCGCACACACACACACACATACATAGAATTGTGTCCACCATGGCCCATTGAAGTGTTGTAGAATACAGATATTGCATGTCAGGTATAGTGCGGTCTGATTTTGAAACAGGGAGGAATCGGGCAAAAGTCTAAATAAATGTGGATGTATACACCTGTGTCACGCGCACACACGCGCACACACACACACACATACATACATAGAATTGTGTCCACCATGGCCCATTGAAGTGTTGTAGAATACAGATGTTCTTGCTGACAAGCCTCACACTGGTCCTGAAAGGCAGTGAGCTCATATGAACATGGACATTATTGTCAATCAGCTTTTGTTTTGATAGTCATTTAAAGGGGGAGGGGGGACTGGAGAGATTGCTCAGTTGTTAGAGCATTGGCTGCTCTTACAGAGAGCCTGGGTTTGGCTTCCACATGACAGCTGTCCTGGAACTCACTATATAGACCAGGCTGGCCTCGAACTCACAAAGATCCACCTGCCTCTGCCTCCCAAGTGCTGGGATTAAAGGCGTGCGCCACCATGCCTGGCATAAAATTACATAAATCTCTTAATAAAGTAAATGGCTTGAAATGCTGAAATAAAGGCAGTGAAGTAATTTACAGCCACTAGAAAGGAGTCAAGCAGGATGTGAGTTTGTTGTTGTTGAAATCATCTAATAATGTTTATATTTAAAGCTTGAATAGCTTTCAGTCACTAAGTAGAACTCACTGCCCTGTATAATTCATGAGAAGAAAGCACTTGTGCTGTGATTATCAGCATATAAACACTTAGATAGCATGTATTCTCTGGCAGCAACTTAGAAAGGCCACCGCTAGGCATTTTTATTATGTATAATTTTTTATTTCATTCTTGTTTGGTGCAGGAGATTGAACCTGGGCCTCCCCCCCGCAATGCAAGGAAAACTTTCTACCACTGAACTATAAGTTTTCAAAAAGTTTTTTGTGCCTTCTGTGTGCAACAGTCTCATGTTGTTTCAAGCATTTTTTGTTTTGTTTTTCTTTTGGTCTTTTTGAGACAGGGTCTCCCTGTGGCCCCAGCTGGCTTGGAACTTGCTATATAGACCAGGCCGGCCTTGAACTCACAGAGATCCACCTGTCTCTGCCTCCTGAGTGCTGGGGTAACAGGCCTGCACTACCACGCTGGGGCCAAGTGACTTGTTTTTTTTTTTTTTTTTGGTCTTTTTGAGACAGGGTCTCTCTGTGGCCCCAGCTGGCTTGGAACTTGCTATATAGACCAGGCCGGCCTTGAACTCACAGAGATCCACCTGTCTCTGCCTCCTGAGTGCTGGGGTTACAGGCCTGCACCACCATGCTGGGCACAAGTGACATGTTTTTTTAAATACAGGATCTCCTGCATCCTGGGCTGGCCTTGAGCTGGCAGAGGTTGACCTTGAATTTCTGATCCTCCAGCCTCTACCCTCCAGTGCTGGGATTACAGGCCTGTGCCACCATACCTAGTTTATGTGGTACTGGGGATGGAACCCAGGGCTTCAAGCACGCTAGGCCAGCACTCTACCATAGAGCCATGTGTCCATTCCCATGGGTTAGACCTTTACATGAGAGCAGCATGTTCTTTGGTTCTCTGGCTGCATCCTGCACCTTGCATAGGGCCTGCCATGTATCATCCAGCCGCTCCCAGGAATGAACCACACATGTGAGCAGCACAGACTCTGCCAGTGGCCCAGAGTAGTTCAGTAGCAGGCATTTCCGGGCTCGCTCACACACTCAGCAGATATTGATTGGACGACACCCGGGTCATGTGAGGCTTGACCTGTGGTTCAGGATGTGGGGAATCCGGCACAGTGAGGAAGAGGTGACCCACTTGGGGCTCTCTGAGCCTGGCCGAAAGCATTTGATGGGAAAGGGTCTGCTGTGAGAGGAGATGCATGTGGCCGTGGATCTAAAGTTCACAGGGGAAAAGACGATGGAAAAGAAATCCTGGGCCGCTACTGCATTAAAAATTTTTTTTATTACATTTATTTATTTGTATGTGTGTGTATACATCTTCAAATGTGTGTGGGCATGCATGTGTGAGGGTGTATGTCTGTGTGTGTGTATGTGTATAACTGTTAAAATGTGTGCATGCGCACTTCTGTGTGTGTGTGTGTGCTTGCTGAGGCCAGAAGTTGATATTGGGTGTCTTCCTGGGTCACTTTATTTACTAAGGCATGCTCTCAAGCTGAACCCAGAGCTTGCTGATTGCCAGTCTGGCTAACCAGTTTGTCCCAGGGATCCCCTGTCTCCACCTCTGGAGAGCTAGGATTACCCTTGCAGCTGGTATGTGGGTGTTGGGGATCCAAACACCAACCTTCACACTAGCACAGCAAACATTTTATCCACTGAGCCATCTCTCCAGCCCCTGGATGTCATTTTCTTTTTCTTTTTTGGCTTTTTCTTTTTTTTTTTGAGATAGGTCTCCCTGTAGCCCCAGCTAGCTGGGAACTCAGACATCTGCCTGTCTCTGCCTCCCAAGTGCTGGGATTAAAGGTGGGCCCCACCACACCTGGCTTTGGATATCATTTTCATAATAGATATTTATTTATTATTTATTTATGTATTCATTCATTCATTCATTCATTCATTCCGAGACAGGATCTCACTATGTAGCTCCTGGCTGACCTAGTAAACCAGGGTGGCTTCAAACTCACAGAAATTCTCCTGCCTCTTCCTCCTGAGTTCTAGGATTAAAGCCATGTGCCCCCATACCCAACCTATAAAAATAATAAACCATGAATCAAGTTAATATTGTATTTAATAGATAACCACAAAAAGATGTTTCCTGAAGAAACTTTGGAATGCACACAGAAGTATAAAATGGGATGAGGATGTGAAACCCTTCTGGACCTAACCCCATGAGGTCACCACACATTTAGTCTTGTGTGTCAAAATAGAATTGTCTGAGGCAGAAGGAATGACTGCAGTCAGGAGCACTGGCTGCTCTTGCAGAGGACTTAGGTTCAGTTCCCAGCACCCGCATGGCGCTAACAGCCATCTGTAACTCCAGTTCCAGGAGATCCAACACCCTCTCTGGTCTCTGAGGGCACCAGGCATGCACATGGTGCATATATATACATGTATGCAGGCAAAAGGCTCATACACATAAAAAATTACTTAATAAATCATCTGAGTTGCAGGGTATGGTGCTACACGGCTTTCATCCCAGCACTCTAAAAGCAGAGGCAGACGAATTTCTGAGAGTTCAGGGTCAGCCTGGTCTAAATAGCAAGTTCCAGACCAACTGGGGCTACAAAAGACCCTGTCTCAAAAAGATTTTTTAAAAAATCTGTGTTTAAAAAAATATAAATGTCTGGCTGGGTGTGGTGGCTCACGCCTTTAATCCCAGCACTAGTGAGGCAGAGGCAGGTGGATCTCTGTGAGTTCAAGGCCAGCCTGATCTACATAGTGAGTTCCAGGACAGCTGGGGCTACAGGGAGACCCTGACTCAAAAAGACCAAAATATATATATGAATTTCCTAGTTGGTTTTCTCTGCCATGTGGAATACCATAAACTGCATAGCAGATTTTAATAAAACATATATTCTTTCCAGTGCTATAGGCTAGAAGGTTCAGGATCAAAGGGCCCACAACATGGTGTCTGAGGGACCACTTCCTGGTTTGCAGACCTGTCTTATCACTGTAAAGCTCACACAGCAGAAGTGAGCCCTTACAGGGGCACTAATCTAACCCTACTCACGAGGCCCCACCTTCATATCTCCCCTGAGCCCCATTCCCACATAGTACCGGGCTGGGGATTAGAGTTCAGCCATGACTTTGGGAACCACATAAACATTTCATCTATAGCAATCATGTGTAAACTTTCCAATTAATTTGGAAAACTGTTTTTGAAAATTTATTGTGTGCATGCATGCCACGGCGCAGCTGTGGTCAGAGCAGTGATTTCTCTCTTCTGCTAGGTTGGGTTCAGGAATTGAACTCGGGTCATCAGGCTTGGCAGCAAGCACCTTCACTCACTAAGCCATGTCACCAGTCCCTACAGAAAACATTTATTTAAGATGTGACATTTTGGGCCTGGAGACATGGCCCAGTGGTTAAGAGCAGTGATTGCTCTTGCAGAGGACTCGGGTTCAATTCCCAGCACCCACATGCCGGCAAACAACCGTCTGTAACTCCAACTCAAGGGGATCCGATGCCTTCTGACCGCTACAGGCATTGCATGACATAGGTGCACACACACCAGGTATAAGTGCATGCAGGCAATGCACTCATACACATAAAATAAAAATAGTAATAAAATATATGTGTTTTTAAATGTGACATTTTAATTGCCTTAACATATAAAGAACTTCTGCAAAACAGTACAATAAATACCAGGTTTCTGATAGACAAATGAACAAAGGTTAAGTACAGGACGGTCACAAGAAGAAATTCCAAAGGCTAAGAACTTCCTTGTTCCCCTCCTGGGGATGTAGACAAATTAGTTCTGAAAAGAATGTTTCTGAGGTTTCTTTGAGGCTTTGTACACCTAACATCTGCTAGTGTGTAAGCCCAGGAGGACACAGGAGTTGTCTTTCCTGCTGTACCCTTTTTCACACAGTAGGTATTCAGTAAAATATTTGTAAGATTGGGGGCTGGGGAGATGGCCTACTGGGTAAACACCTCTTGCCACGCAAGCCTGATGACCCGGGTTTTGATCCCTGGAACCCACATAAAGAGCCAGATTTGTACTGGGTGTAGTGGCCCATTGCCTTTAATCCCAGCACTCAGGAGGCAGAGGCAGGCAGAACTCTATGAGTTTAAGGCCACGCTGTTCTACATAGAGAGCTGTAGGCCAGGGCTACAAATAAGACCCTGTCTCAAAAATAATAATCCGGATTTGGTATTGCATATCTGAAATCCTAGCACTCCTATATTGAGATGGGAAACAGAGAGACGAGACTCTTTGGGAAGCACATGGCCAGTTGGCCTGCGATATACAATGCGTCAACAGGAACATGAGAGGCCTTCACACGTGCACCATGCTACACACTCACCCCGGACACACACACATTAAAAAACATTTTTAAAAGTATTTATTAGATTTTGCTTTGTCATAGAGAGTAGATCAGTGTATGTTGTTTATAGTAATATGGTTTTGGCTCTTCCACAAACATTTTGTTTTATTGGGAATTAAATGATCTTCCGTATTAGGAAAAATATTCTTGACTTAGATAATAGTCATACTGAATTTTCTTTTATTTTCCAGAGCGGGTCTCACTTGCGGCCCAGGTTGGCCTCACACGCATGGTGATCCTTGTACCTCAGCCCCCCGCAGTACCAAGATTACAGATATGAGTCGATCATACCCAGCTAACCCCGGGTTTCTTTTTTGAGTTTTTTCCTTCCCTGTGTGTGAACTCTTTCGGACATTCAATAACCAGTCCATACTTGGGCCTGACTGGGTCTCCATTTTTCTGAAGAATGTTTTCTGTTTTTATGGGGATGAATAGGAAGCATATCAATCAAGAAAAGGGTATAGTTCAGTGCTTTATGTACTAGGCTTTCATATCGATTTCGGTGCTTTCATAAATATTTTATTTTCTTTTTGGACCTCTAGTTGGCAGAGGCTCAAGGGACCTGATGATGCTCTTATGTGGAAGATTTTCCCGTCAACCCAGTTATAGGTTAACAATTAAATGTTCGTGTCATAATGCAAAGGAATGAATGAAAAATTGCGTGTGTGTGTAGCAGTGACTTCTGCACTGTGGACAGAATCTGAACTAATGACTTTCACCTAACCCGGCACCCAAAAGCTACTCTACAATGCAACAAACTCACTGTTTGCTCCTCTTGTGACCCGAGCATCTGACCTTAATCCCTCAAGACCCCTTTTTGCCCTCCACCCAAGATAGTGAATGAATGTAGGTGTGCATGATTGACGTATCAAAGCGTTGAAAGCACTCGGCTGGTATTCTCACTGAAAACAGTGAGAATAATTGAGAAGTCTCCTTGATACTGTGTATGTGTGTGTGATATTTTAGGCCTAGGGAGCAAAGGGATTGACTTCCTGATGTGATGGGGTGGATTGTAGCTTTGACTAAAATAAAAGTATGAGTGAAGCCTGGCTGGAGAGCACAGGTCCGTGAGACGTCAGAAAGAAGAGGTGGTTCTTGGAGTTCTGGTCCACTCTTGACTTGAAATGCTAAGAATCAAGCTGTTTCTTTATTCAGGTATAATTGTCATGTCTGTGTATAGAATGCTGTTCACAAACTAGGTCTGGTGGTGCATACCTATAAACCCCAGACTTCTGAGGCAGACACTAGAAGATTGCCACAAGTTTGAGGCCAGCCTGGTGTACATAGCAAGTTCCGGGATAGCCAGGGCTACATATTGAAACCTTGTCTCAAAAAAACCAAAACCAAAAAATACAAGGTTTTGATGTTTTCTCTGTCAGCACTGAAGACTGAGGGCTGGTGCAGACCAATCAAGTGTATTTTAACTTTGAGGCAGGAACTTGCTGTGCTTCCCAGGCTGGCCTCAAACTCAATCCCGAGCCCAGGCAGGCCTTGAACTTGTGATCCTCCTGCCTTCTGAGTAGCTTGGGTTACAAGTTGTACCACTAGGCCTGCCCAGATTTTGCCTTCTGTGTTGTGTCTTTCGTTAAAGTTGACTCTACAACTGCAAAGTTAGACCTGTCTTTCTGAAACTAATTTTCATACCGTCGTCATTTTTTCATACGTTCCTATGTAAGACATCTTATAACGTCTATTTGGGAAAGTAATTTCTTTTTTAAAAATTACATTTATTTATCTTTTCATTTTGTGTGTGTGTATACACATGTTCATCTATATATGTGTGTACGTATGTTGGCACACGAGAGGCCAGAGGACAGCTTTCGTGGGGGTGGGGGATTTGTTCTCTCCTTCCATTGTATGGATCCCCAGTATCAAACTGGGGTCATCAGGCTTGGATATAGGCACCTTCACTTTCTGAACCTTCTCACCAGCCCCTGGAATTGTAATTTCTTAAAAAGTTAAAATTGGGGGGCTTGGTAGAATGCCTGCCCAGTATGTCCAAGATCCTAGGTTTCATTACACACACACACACACACACACACACACACACACACACTCATGAGAGAGAGACAGAGACAGAGAGAGATTCACTATGTAGCCCTGGCTATGCTGGAGGAGCTTGCTGGGCTTGTAGACTAGGCTGGCCTCAAACTCATAGAGATCCACTTGCCTCTGCCTTCTGCCTTCTGAGTATTGGGATTACAGGTGTGTGCCACCAAGCATATTCCAGGTTTTGTCTGCTTAGACTCCATACACTAGAATTCCAGTGCTTTCTCATAGAGGTTATATTTATTTTTTCTTCTGTCTGCATTCAGTTGGACTCTATTTTCTGTGTCCTGCGTGTCTACCATGAGCCTCCTTACTACCCGCCCTTTGACACAGTGTAATTATTGTTATGAAAAGGCAGAAATGCAACTTTTTATATTCCATGTTTTTCACACTCTTTTTGTTTGATTTTCTTTCCTTCTTTTTTTTGAGGCAGTTTCAAGTGCCTCAGGCCAACCTATGTAGCCAAAGATGACTTTGAATTTCTGTTCCTCCTGCCTCCACTTCCTGTGTCCTCGAACCACAGGCCTGTGTCACTATGCCTAGCTCACATTCTTTTTTTACTTTTATTTTTTGAGGTAGGGTCTCTTTGTGTAGACAAGGCTGACCTAGAACTCACAGAGATCTGCCTGCCTCTGTCTTCAGAGTGCTGGGACCAAAGATTTGTGCCACCACGCCCAGCCCACATTCTTTTTTTTTTTTTAATTTTTATTTATTTATTTATTTAATTTTTTTTTACGTGTATAAGTGATATTATGCCTACATGTGTGTAAGTGTACCCATGTCATCCCATGCCTGAAGAGGGTGTCAGACACCCTGGAACTGGGGTTATGGATGGTTGTTAGCCACCATGTAGGTGCTGGGTTTGAATCCGGGTCTTCTGTAAAAATAGCCAGTGCTCTTAACCACTGGGCCATCTCTCTAGCCCCTCAGCCCACATTCATTATATCCCTAGCTTTATCCACCTGCTGGCACCTCCTCACCCTCTATAGACGTTTTCTTACATTCTTATCTCTTTAGAAGTTGCTTTAGAAGAACCACAAACACCAGATAATTCCTTGGCATTTTCTCTTGCACAACAGAAACAGATGTAGCTATTTGCAGCAACTCAACCTAACTATGGAACTGTTTTGTGGAGAGCTACAGAACTACATTTAAAAGAGATTCCAGACCTTTAGAAACTGCTGGTGGGAATGTATGGAAATCATTATGGAGGGTCTATGGGACTAGGCAAGATGGCTCAGCAAATAAAGGTGCCTTCCACCAAGCCTGATGACTCGAGTTCCATCCCCAGAACCCACACGGTGGAAGGAGAGAACTGACTCCAAATAGTTGATCTCTGACTTCTACATGCATGTATGAACAGCATCTCTCTCTCTCTCTCTCTCTCTCTCTCTCTCTCTCTCTCTCTCGTGTATGAACAGCACCTCTCTCTCTCTCTCTCTCTCTCTCTCTCTCTCATCAATCAATGGGAAAAAAACCTTGAAAATGGAACCACCGTATGCTCCAGCTTCCTCACGGCTGACATAAAACTGAAGGAATCTATGTCAGCATACCACAAAGATACCCATTCACCTGTCTTTACTGAGCTCTGTCCACAATAGCCAAGAAAA
Source organism: Nannospalax galili (assembly GCF_000622305.1). Classification (NCBI taxonomy): domain Eukaryota; kingdom Metazoa; phylum Chordata; class Mammalia; order Rodentia; family Spalacidae; genus Nannospalax; species Nannospalax galili. The sequence continues at coordinate 7,226,337 of NW_008331486.1, forward strand.
GGAGCTCATTGACAGATGGAGGGTGGAGAAAATGTGGTGTATAGACACACAGTGAAGTTCTATTCAGCCAGAAAGAACAAAACTGTGTTACTTGCAGGAAAATGGGTTGAACTGGAGATTATCATGTTAAGTGAAATAAGCCAGATGGAAAGCCAAATATTAGGCTAGGGGTGTGGCTCAGTGGAGGAGCACTTGGCTGGTTGCCCAAGGCCCTGGGTTGGATCTCCAGAACTGAAAAAGGAAAAAAGAATGAGAAATATCATGTTTTGTCACATACAGAATCTAGACATTATACATGTGCATATGTGTATTATATATAAAGAGAGACATGGAAGTCTCTCTTTTAGGGAGAGGAAGGGGACCAGGGGAGGGAGGAGGGACAACAAGAGGGTCATGGGAAATGGCTATGAACAGTGACATTCATTATTTTGTATACTGATTTTAAAGAATAATAAATAAAAGATTCCAGAGCTCAGTGCTACAGTGCTTCCCTAACTTGCATGGGCCCTTAGTTCAATCCCCAGCACCACTTAAACCAGGAGTGGTGGTGCACACCTGTAGTCCCAGTGCCAGGAAGGCGGAGGCAGGAGGATCAGGAGTTCAAGGTTATCCTTGGCTATGTAGTAAATTTAAGGCCAGCCTGGGATACATGAGACCCTGTCTCAAAAAAAAAAAAAAGCACAGTTGATACTTTGGAGAAAAACTTTTCTCTGTTCACGTCTTTGTCTCTTAAAAAGTAAAAGGCCTAGATGGGCATGGTGGTACATGCCTTTAATTCCAGCACTTGGGAGGCAGAGGCGGATAGATCTCTGTGAGTTCGAGACCAGCCTGGTCTACATAGAGTTTCAGACCAGCTGAGGCTACAGGGAGACCCTGTCTCAAAAAGACAAAAAAAACAAAAACAAAACAACAGAAAAGAACGGTCGCTAAGAAAGCCTGGAAGCAGCCCGTGAGCAGCGTTCCTCCATGGCCTGTGCTTCAGCTCCTGCCCTGGCTCCCCTCCGTGATGACCTATGGGCTGAAGGTGAAATAAACCCTTTCCTCCCCAGGTTGGTTTTGGTCAGTGTTTCATCACAGCCATAGAACACAAACTAGAATAAGAGCAGAAAATCCCCATTTGATGCTGCGATTGATGCCCACTGACATGTCTTTCCTCATTGGTGGCTCTTTCCTCATCTTTTCGGCTCATTCAGCCTCAGGTAACCAAATGTTTGTGGCACAAATCTTGCGTTGGTTTGAATTCAAAGAGCAACGGGACTTTCAGTTCAAGTTGAGTGCTGAGGGCTTTAGGGCTCCCAGAAGATGCTGGGGAGCTTTGTAGTCTCCCACTGACTTTAGAACTAATAGCTTCGTGTGTGTGTGTGTGTGTGTGTGTGTGTGTGTGTGTGTGTGTGTGTGTGTATGTGTATAGTATACACTTGTGAATTAATCATCCCTTCCATTTAAGTCTTATTTTCTGATCCTTTGTCTTGGAAATAGTTTAGAATAATATCGTATGGTCTTGGTTCCCAGAATGTCCCTGGACCCCTAGAGGTTCCTCAAGCCTCTTAAAAAAAAAAAAAAATTATATGGCTATGTGTATTGCCTGCATGTAAGTTGTGCCCATGTCATGTAGTGTCAGAGAAGGGCAGAAGAGGCTGTCAGATCCCCTGGAACTAGAGTTACAGACGGTTATTAGCCACAGTGTGGGTGCTGGGATTTGAATCCAGGTCTTCTGCAAGAACAGCCAGTGCTCTTAACCGCTGAGCCACCTCTCCAGCCCCCTCAAGCCTCTTTGGAATCACAGGTCAAACTTTTCATAGTGACAGTCTGTCTTTTGGCCCTTGCCCACAGTGCAAAGGCGATGGTGGCTGGAACGGCAGACCCTGATGTGGGGATCCAAATCGCACAGGTGTTTCTTGCATTCTTTGCCATTCTCTGGTGATGAGTTTTTCAGTTTTGTTTTACAGTGTTCTTGACAAAGGTGTGGACGGTTGCCCGTGTGCTGTCTCAACTGCTTGGGAGGCTGGGATGGGAGGCTTGCTTGAGCTCAGGAAGTCAAGACCAGCCTGGGCGAATCTCAATACCCCATCTCAAAAAACAAAGTAATGGGTGAAACAATCAAGATTCACTTGTTCTTGCTGCTGTTTTTGAGACAGCTAAGGATGACCTTGAACCTCCTGAGCGCTGAGATTACAGCCTTGCACCACCATACCCTATTTATTTATTTTTAGTGGGTGTATATGCTGTATATACAAGTAGATGCATGGGTGCCCATGCATGCGCATTTAGAGGCCAGAAGTTGATGGTGTGTATTTCTCAATCGCTCTCCAACTTTTTAAAAAATATTTTATTTATTGCTTTTTTTTAAATGTGTATGCATGTATTGCCTGCATGTAGGTAAATACACCCGTGTTGTGCAATGCCTGTGGAGGTCAGAAGAGGCAGTCAGATCCCCTGGAACTGTAGTTATGGACAGTTGTTAGCTGTCATGTGGGTGCTGGGATTCGAACCTGGGCCTTCTGTCTGCAAGAACAACCAGTGTTTTTAACCACTGAGCCATCTCTCCAGCCCCCCAACTTTTTCTTTGTTTCTTTGGTGTTTGTGTGTTTGGTTTTGTTTTTTTTTTGAGAAAAGGTCTCCCTGTAGCCCCAGCTGGCCTGGAACTCACTATGTAGAGCAGGTTGACCTGATCTCAGAGATTCACCGGCCTCTGGAATGCTGGGATTAAAGCTATGTGGCCACCATACCCAGCTTCCAACTTAAAAAAAAATTTTTTTAAATTTTTATTTTATGTGTATGAGCGTATTACTTGCATGTAAGTGCACCCATGTCATGCAGTGCCCATGGAGATCAGAAGAGGGCATCATATTCCCCTGAAATTGGAGTTACAGATGGCTGAGCCATCCCTCCAGCCCCCAGCCCCCCCCAACTTATTTTTTGAGACAGGGTCTCTCACCAAACCTGGAACTCGCCAGTTCATCTAAACTGGATGACTAAAGCCCCCCAGATCCTTCGGTCTCTGCCTCCCTAGTGTTGAGACTACAGGTGAAGCTTCTTACACGGGATGGGTCCTCCTGTCTACACACACAAGTGCTTTGCCCACAGAGCTGTCTCCTCATCCCCTGATGTTTTTTTTTTTTTTTCTAAGACAAGTTCTCAAAGTCTCCACATAGCCAAGAATGACCTTGAACTCCTGATTCTCCTGCCTCTGCCTCCTAAGTGCTGGAATGGCAGGTCTATGCCACCAATACCTGGCTCAGATTCTTAGTTTTATTTGATGTTGGCTCTTGTATCAGCCTCCTTTTATTAGTATGTATGGTAAAATGGAATGCATGCTTAGAGCACTTTAGTGCTTAGAATATTTGTGTGTTTGAGTTCAAAACTGAACTAGTGGATTTCCTCTTGGGATGCTGTTTTCACTCTATAGACAAGCTCTTGGGCTAGGCAGGGTGGTACACACCTTTAATCCCAGTACTCAGAGGCAGAGAAGAAGGTGGATGGATCTCTGTGAGTTCCAGGCGAGCCTGGCCTACATAGCAAGTTCTAGACCAGCCAGGGTACACAGTAAGACCTTGTCTCAATAAATAAACCTATAAATTTATGATGCAGTAACTTGACACTTAGACCAATCTGCATGAAGATATTTTCTAAATGACCAGTGACTACTATACAGCCCTGCACAGGTAAGAGCACTGTTCGCAGTGCAAGGTGGATTTCATTGGAACCAGGGTGAAAAGTTTGTTGCTATTGTTTCAAATTTCATAGGTCCCTTAGCCTTAGAGAAACTGTTGTTGAGTTTTAGTATCATATCCAAGAAAAATATTCACAGTTATCTACAAAGACCATCCCACTTCTCTTCTTTTAGGGTCAGGGATGTAGGTCATGGCACAAAACGAAACAACAAAACAAAGCAAAACAGTAGAAACTTTACTGAACACACACCTGTAATCACAGCACTTGAGAGAGGTGGAAGGCAGAGGATCCAGAAGTTCAAAGTCGTTTGAGGCTTTGTAGTAAGTTTGAGGTCAGCCTGGGCTATGTTAAAGAGACTTTGTCTCAAAAAACAAAGGATCCCAGAAGGGAGGAATGGAGGAGGAAAGGCAGACCCCTCCCTTCCTAACCACCTGTCTGCATGAGGTTCTGTTTTCAGAACTCAGGAGGCAGAGACACGTGGATCTCTGTGAGTTCAAGGCCAGCCTGGTCTGTATAGTGAGTTCCAGGCCAGCTGGGGCTACAGGGAGACCCTGTCTCAAAAAAAAAAAAAGTGTCTTATTATTTTTATTTTATGTGTATGGGTGTTTGCTTGCATGTTAAATGCACCATGTATGTACAGTGCCCATGGAGGCCAGAAGAGGGTTTCCAATCTCCTGGAACTGGAGTTACAGATGGTTGTTGGTTGCCATGTGTGCCCTGGAAATTGAACCCAGGTCCTCTTGAAGAACAACATGTGCTCTTAACCTCTGAGTAATCTCTCCAGCTCCAATCAATGGTTTTTTGTTTTTTTAATAATCTCTTTAATTTCAGATAAAGTAAATATTAATAGATAAAACCCACTTATGTAGAGGCTCTTTAGAGTCTTAAGTGAATTTTAAGAGGGCCATTGTCACATGACACCAAGCAGGAAAGACTGTTAATCTATTTAGACAGAGTTTCAGTCCCAGGCCAGCCTTGAACACATGATCATCCTTCTACCTCAGCCTCCCAAGTACTGAGATTGCAGGAGTGTGTCACCACACTCAGCCTAAAGGGATGCAGTCTTGATATCAGTATTTTTAAAGGCTCGTTTATAATGTTTGCTCACAAAGGAGTCTTTTTAAGATTTGGAATTTCTTCCCATTAAATTTTCCACATTTTAGTCAAGAATGTAAGTGGGCTGATTAGTTTTTCATCTGTTTTGAATTTTCCTCCAGCTGCTGTCGAATGCTACGGCCATGTGACAGTAGCTCGGAGTGTGGTCCCCTCAGAGACGCCTTAGTATCCCTACTCAGAAAGATGCCCTGCCGCAGCGGGTGTTCATCTGTTGCTATTTAAGGCTTTTGCTATTAAGATCTTCTGTCTTGTTTGGACTCTCTGTTTTTTCAGCACAGGCTTTGGTACTACTTGCAAAATAATCTTGGATAGAGCAGCTATTGAAAACACATCGTTGGGGGCTAGGAATGTAGCTCAGCTAGTAAAGTGCTTGCTTAGGGTACACAGAGCCCTGGGTTTGATCGCCAGCACCAAGTAAACCATGCCTAATAGTGCACGCCTGTAATCCCAGCACTCAGGAAGTGGGGTCGGGGGATCAGAAGTTGAAGGTCATTCTGGGCTATGTGAGGCCCCATCTCAGAACCCAAAGAAAAGGAAACACATTGTTAGCTTGTAACCAGTCATCTTTACGGTGACTTCAGTCCCTTGAGGAAGTATTTCTTGTTTGTGTTTGCAGGGACTTGGGTGTCAAAGCTGTTACCTTGTATTACTACAAAGAATTGCTTCCCGGCACTACACAATCCACTCTAGCCAGTTACTCAGCCCCCCTCCCCTTTCATTTTTAAATAAATACGATCACTGTTGAACTATTTGAAGAAAGGTTGCTGCTCAGGAGGGGGGGGACATTAGGAAGTCTTACCCTGAAGTACTAGGAGCAATTCATAACCATTACTTGAATTGTTTGTATATTTACCCTTTCCCGTTGTTTAAACAGACCTGCCGTCTCATTCCCACTTCCTAACAACCCTCATCTTAGAGATCACAGAAAAATAATCTTCTAAGCAGTGTTTCTTAAAATGGAAGCTGCATGAGCTGTATTGAGGCCCAAGAATCACTAAGAACTTTTAAGTATTTGTTTCTTATTTTTCTATGACAATGTTTTAAAAGATTGGTTATAAAGATGAGAATTTTTTAAAAATTTTATTTATTAATTTTATATTATGTGTATGCGTATATTGCCTGCATGTAGGTAAGTGCACCTGTGTCCTGCAATGCCATCGGAGGTCAGAAGAGGCTGTCGATCCCCTGGGACTGGAGTTAACGGACAGTTGTTAGCTGCCATGTGGGTGCTGGGATTCGAACCCGGGTCTTCTGCAAGAACAACCAGTGTTCTTAACCACTGAGCCATCTCTCCAGCCCCAAAGATAAGAATTTTACAGGGGTTATTTTCAATGAGACACTTTAGTGGCAGAAGGCTTTAACATCCTGAGCGTGGTGGCTCACAACTTTAATCCCAGCACTCGGGAGGCAGAGACCGGCAGATCTCTGTGGGTTCAAGGCCAGCCTGGTCTACATAGCGAGTTCCGGGTCAGCTGGGACTACAGGGAGACCCTGTCTCAAATAATTAATAATAGTAATAATAACCTAAGTGCAATAGTAGACTTAAAGTTGATGTACAGTTTGTAAAGGGAACTGACAGTACAGCTCCCTGTTGGCACTTAACAGTACAGCTTTGTATATAGCACATGTGCAAAGTGGTTGGACTGCACAGGAATAATTAAAGGACAAGAGAGAACTTTTAGAGGTGGTAAATGTTTATTTGTGGGGGTAGATTGTGGCCATGGTTGGTATTGTGGATATATGCTTACCTTTAGATTCATCATTGGATGCATGATGTATAACTTTTGTTGTTGACAAAGTCTCACTGCCTCGCTCAGGCTGGCCTTGACTCCTAGGCTCCTGTCATCCTCCTGCCTCAGCCTCCTGAGCGCCTGTATTACTACTGTGTCTGGCTAAATATGTATGCTGCTTTTTTTGGGGGGGGGTCTTTTCGAGACACGGTCTCCTTGTAGCCCCAGCTGACCTAGAACTCACTATGTAGACCAGGCTGGCCTTGAACTCACAGAGGTCTGCTTGCCTCTCTGACTCCTAAGTGCTGGGATCGAAGGCGTGCATCACCATGCTAGGCTTTTAAAAACAAAAACAAAAAACAAAACAGGGGCTCATGTAGCCCAGGCTAGCCTCAAAGTTGTTTATTTAACTGAGGATACCCTTGAACTTCAGATCCTCCTGCCTGGACCTCCTGGGTGCTAAAGTTGTAGGCATGCACTACCACACACAGTTTATGAGGTGCCACAGATGAAACCCAGGGCTTCCTGTATGCTAAGCAAGCACTCTACCAATTGTGCTACAGCCCCAGCCCCATTGCTGTCAATCATACCTTAATGAGGTAGCTAGAAAAAAAGAAAAGCTGAAATGTGTCACTAAGTGTGCTGTTACCTCCTGTGTGTGACAGCATTTGGTGCTTTGGTATTTATTGACTTGGGCCTTCTGGCTTCACAGGATGCTCATGACTGTATCTGTGAATCACAGGGATCACACTGTAGGTCCACAGCCAAGCCATTGAGATGGTTGGTAGCTTGTGTCTGGAGCACTGTGACTGGCTAGAGCCTCATCAGCTCTGGTCTCTCCAAGCAGCAGTGTGCCTCCCATCTGGCTTCACCGGAGCTCTAACCCCTATGTGCTAATGGGTTCTCTGGCTCCCTTCCACGCCTCTCCTGCTGGCTTCCTGGGCCGGTCCTCCTGGCTGCTCCTGGGCAGAGCTGCCCACCCTCTGCCACTCCAGTCGGTCCCCTCCCTGGCCTCCTCCTGCGAGCTCAGTCCATCTGTGCTTCCTGTCTCTGCTGGGCACACCAGACCCTTGCTCCACATGGCCAAACTGCATTTAGTTTTCCTATCTGGACTGTTTATCTGCTGACAGGAAATAGAGCCTGAGTCACCCTGGAGCCCTTGAGGCGAGTCTCTCCCAGGCTCTGCAGACAATCCGTCACTAAGACTTAGTTCTGTTTCCTGAGCATCTCCAAAATGGATGCATTCTGCTCCAGTTATCAAACGGTTAGGACACTCTCCTGGCTTCTATCCCTCGACTCCATGTTGACCTGTGGACACCACCGCTCTTGCAAGACCTGCGTGTGCCTACCAGAGAGCTCCTTAACTGAGTTCCTTGACCGTGCCCTGAAGGCCTTGAGCAGTTTGACCCTGAGACGTCTATTCCCTGGTGCCCTACCCGCCCTCACCTGGCACTCAGAGGGGATACATCCACCCAAGTCCGAGCCATCTCCTCAGTCAGTGGTGACCGGCATGCCTGCCTGTCTAGTTCTTCCCAACAAGAACGACCAGCCCTTCTCTAGGGCATTGCTTATCCCTGTTCAATTGGATTCCCAGGCTCCAGCTGCTGTTTCCCGCACACAGTATAGGTTTGGTGAGCAAAGTCCCTGTGACCCATTTTTCTCATTTGAAGAAAACAATTTCATAACTCCCCTAACCACTTCCTTGCTCCAGATTCAATCAGCTTGGTTTTTGTCTTTTTAAAAAGATACTTTGAGGGCCTGGAGAGATGGCTCAGCGGTTAAGAGCACTGACTGCTCTTGCAGAGGACCCGGGCTCGATTCCCAACACCCACATGGCGGCTACAAATGGTCCTTAACTCCAGTTCCAGGGGAATCCGAAGCCCTCTTCGGACCTCTGCAGCATTGCACGACACGGGTGCACTCACATACATGCAGACAATACACTCATATACATTAAAAAAAAGATACTTTGATTTATGCGTAT
>NW_008331486.1:7234852-7255671 GCF_000622305.1 Nannospalax galili
TTTGTGTTGGTGTTTGTGTTTGTGTGTGTGTGTGTGTGTGAATGTGAATGTGGGTACCTGAGGAGGCCAGAAAAGGGCTTCTGATCCCCTGGAGCTGGAGTTACAGGCATCTGTGAGCAGTCCAATGGAGGTGCTGGGGGTCAGAGGTTAGTCTTCTGCAAGACCAGCAAGTACTCTCCTCTCTCTAGCTCTCTTTTTTTTTTTTTTTTTTTTTTTTTGAGACAGGGTCTCCCTGTAGCCCCAGCTGTCCTGGAACTCACTGGAGACCAGGCTGGCCTTGAACTCACGGAGATCTGCCTGCCTCTGCCTCCCAAGTGCTGGGACTACAGGCGAGCGCCACCACGCCCGGTTCTGTTTCTTTTTTAACAATCTCCCACTAGACCTGGAATTTGCCTTGTCAGCTAGGCCCCAGTGATCCTCCTGTCTCTACCTCTCCAGTGCTGGGGTTACAACCATGTATCACCACACCTAGCTTTTTGCCGTAGGTTCTAGGGATTAAAGTCAGGTCCACTCTTGCAAGGCAAGCACTTTATCAACTGAGCCATTGCCCCAGCCCTCAGTCAGCTGTTTTGAATGATTTATTACCCAGAGAGACCAACTTAGGTACTAATAGATGCTGTTGTATGTGTGTGTTCTACGTTTTAGTTTTGGCATCTGAGAAAGACATTTTCCTTTGCACTGGGACATTAATTATATATAGAAGTCATGTGTCTTAAGAGGAAGAGGGAAGGGATGGATGGGTCACAGATCCGAACTCCAGGCAGTGCTCAAACCAAATTTGGTAATGTTGACTTAAAGCTCTCAACCCCCCACCCCCACCTCCCAGCAGCATCATGGAAAACATTGGAACTGTTTTCTGTGGAACGGTGAATGATGAGGCTTGCTCACTGAAATTCTGTTAATCACAAAGGAAGACTGTAAACTGTCTCCTCCTCTCTCTTTTCAAACAGGATCAGTTTGACAACTTGGAAAAACACACACAGTGGGGAATCGATATTCTTGAAAAATATATCAAGTTTGTGAAGGAGAGGACTGAGATTGAACTCAGCTATGCAAAGCAACTCAGGTAAGGTGTTGAAGAGACAACTGTGGAACTGCAAATACATGCAAGTTGATGTCTTTTTTTTATTAAACATGTTTCATTACATTTATCGATGTGTGTGTATTAGAGCGAGAGCGAGAGAGAGAGAAAATGAGCCTGCAGGAATTCTCCTTCTACCATGTGGGTCCTGGGCATCAAACTCAGGCTGTCAGACTTGGCAGTAAGCACCTTTACCCACTGAGCCATCTATTGGCCCAAATGGCAAGGATATTTATTCTCATTTTATAGTGTACATGTGTAATCTTTCCCATTTATATAGAGTAATATTTCAATGGAAACAGCTGTTGTTAAAACAGAAAATTTTCATAGGACGGTAAAAATAAAGTCATTGCTTTTGTTTGCCCAGTGTTTTGGTTTTTTTTTTTTATTTATTTTTTTATTTTGAGACAGGGACTCACGTAATCCAGGCTGGCCTTGAGTTTACTATGTAACTGAGGCTGGCCGGCCTTGAACTCCTGATCCTCTTATCTCCACTTCCTAAGTGCTGGGATGACAGGTTTGTAGTGTGTGTGTGTGTGTGTGTGTGTGGGTGTGTGTGTGTGTGTGTTGTGTTGTGTTTTGAACTAGTTTGTAATGCTTCCAACTGAAAGTGAGTCAGGTGCCGCTAGGCAAATCCTCTACCCTGTTCTCTGCCTCTAGAAAAAGAATGTTTTTTTTTAAAGAATGTTGAATTTTGGAACAACTTGGTTATCACTAATCATCTTGTTGGAACAGTCACATGAACAGAGAAGTGCACAGGTCTGATGTGAACAGCCCCCTCCGCAGGGAGCCAGGTGCCTTGGATCAGTAGAGCCTTCCTTGATGTTTCTGTAGAGAGAAGCGTCTGCTTTGCTTTCTTCTTCTTTTTAAAATCTCCCTTCCTTCCGTCTGCATCATGCCTGTGAGGTTCATCCACATTGTCACCCCTGGTGGGAATTTGCTGATTCTCATTGCTGCCTGTGGATTTCCACAGCGCTTCTGTTCTGCTGTTGTTTGGGGTCAGTTGTTTCTGCCTGTGCAGGTCCTCGATGCAGATCTGAGCAGCTTCCTTCACTGTAGGAGTGGAGCTGCTGACCGTGGGGTACAATTCTGCCCAGCTTTAGTGCTGCTTGGACTAATTTACACTCCGACGCTATGTGAGGGGCCTGGGGAGCAGTATTTGAAAAGAATCATTATTGGAGGAGTTCTTAGGTTTGAAGCCTGGTCCCTGGCAGTCCCAACAACCAGTCTTAGCCACCCACCCGTCCCCAGCATACCCATTAAAGAGACAAGTCATAGGGAAAGGTAGAGAAGGATTTACCTTGGTGTGGCCACATTGGGACGAGGAACAGAGAGGCACAGTGACCTCCAGTCCGTCTTCATTGTCCAAGATAAAGTTTTAGGTTTAAGTAGGAGGCAAGAGGTATGTATGACGAATAGTCCTGGCCATGAGTGATGGGTCATTGCTTAGCCGCAGTATGTCCTGCAAGGTAGTCTGACAAGTTGTCAGAACTGTGTGAAATTTCTTCCTGGGAGAAAAGTTCCTTCTCTTGTCAGCACTAGGCTTTGCCTTTTTTTTGGGGGGGGGGTCTTTTTGAGACAGGGTCCTCCTGTAGGACAGGAACTCAGAGATCTGCCTGCCTCTGGCTCCTGAGTGCTAGGACTAAAAGTGTGCACCACCCGCAGCTTTGGCCTTTTAATACCATGCCATAGTGCACGTCAGAGGCAGTTTTGTAGAGTCAGTTTTCTCCTTCTATTTAAAAAAAAATAATTATTATTTTTATTTTATGTATGCGTGTATTGCCTGTATGTACGTAAGTACACCCATGTCATGCAGTGCCCGAGGAGGTCAGAAGAGGGTGTCGGATCCCCTGGACTGGAGTTACAGATGATTGTGCACTGACATGTGGGTGCTGGGAATTGAACCCAGGTCTTCTGCAAGAACAACCAGTGTTCTTAAACACCAAGCCCTCTCTCCAGCCCCTATTATTTTTTATGTGTATAAGTATATTGCCTGCATGTATGTAAGTGCATCTGTGTTCTACAATGCCCTTGGAGGTCAGAAGAGGGTGTTGGATCCCCTGTAACTGGAGTTACAGACAATTGTTAGCCACCAGGGTGCTAGGAATCAAACCTGGGTCCTCTGCAAGAGCAGCCAGTGCTCTTAAGCATTGAGCCATCTCTCCAGCCCCAAGGAAGACCCTGTCTTAAATGACAGAATACATAAAATCTGGCAGGAGGGCTATAAGAAGAGGGATAGCTAGGGGAAGAGGTCTAAATATCACCAAAACATATAGTATGACATTCACAAAAATTCAGTAAAAATTATTTTAAAAACAACAAAAAAAGAATATTCTCTTTTATGCCAGGGAGATCATGTACTTCTTTAATCTTTAATGATGAAATTATCTAGGAAACTTGTTTTTGATATAAAATACTTAAAAATTGTTGGTAGGGGGCTGGGAATGCAGCTCGGTTAGCAGAGTGCTTGCCCCCCATGCATAAGGCCCTGAGTTCCGCCCCTAGCACTGCATAAACTGGGTGTTGGTGGTGCAGACGTGTCACCCCAGCACTCAGGGGGTAGAGGCAGGAGCATCAGGAGTTCAAGGTCATCCTCAGCTACTGATAAGAAGGATCCTACAGGGTTATTATTTTTGTTCTTTTAAGTAGCTAAGTGGCATCTGTAGAATGTTCTTAGGGGCCACACGTTTTGTTTGCATTGAGTAACTAGAATGCAGACGTCAAGGAAACCATGTTTCTAAGGGGCTGGATCCAGGTCAGTTTCTAGGACCCTGCATGAGTCTGGGTCTCACTGGTGCTTTAAGACCTTTCATTCTAAAAGTGGGAATAGCAGTGACCACTTTGCATGGGTTAGTGCCCGTGTGCTGTCACTCACGGGCATCTGGGCTGCACCACCTTTTAGTCCAGGTCTTCTCAGGGATTTTTTGGGTTTTGTCACTTTCCTTTCTCTTCTGTCAGCATGAACTCCTTCCTGGTGCCTCTGTCCACTGTCTCCTTTGGCTTCGGAGGTCTGTCAGCAAGCAGCCTTGCGGGCAGTGAGGTGGTGCTCCCTCTCCCCTGGAAACCTCTTCCCCTGGTGACCCCTGGATTCCTTCCATCTCACCGACTTTATATTGAAGCTATGACATTTAGTGGCTGGTCCAACTCCCTCGATGGTCCTGCATCTTCTGTCCCTTAACACTGCCGTGTCTATTTCCTGCCTCTTCCCCACTCAATCTGTGCTCTCTCCATGACCCCAGCTGTGCTGGCTCTAGTGCCCATTGGAGCAGCCACTCATTCCCAGATGTATCTCTCCAAGCCACCCCTCTCTCCCGAACTCCAAAATCTTGCTTGGATTTCTAAAAACATGTGCACCTGCTCGTGTCTGAAACTGAACTTCTGATCCCGTTGACTGGGTCCCTGCCTTTCCGAGGCTCTGCTTCTCCAACCCATGAGTGGCCCTTCCTGGCTTAGGGCATGATGCCCTAGGGTCCTTTCTGTGTCCTTTCTTGCCCATTCACCGCAGCCAAGCCATCAGGACAGGTCAGCCACTCTGCTCTGCACATTGACCAGGACCAGGACACCGCCATGTCTCAGCGCCTCTGAGCTCCCTCTGGCCCCAGCTCACTGTTGTCACTCGCCTGGGTCATCACAAGTCCAGTCTGCCAGCTGCCTCTCCACCTCCTCCTGCTGCCTGCCTGTTTTCTGTAGCACAGCAGGATCCGTTTCCCTCAGCAACGCCTGTTTCATTCTGACTAAATCCAAAGTCTCTGAGTAGCAAGTACCCTAAACCCCTGCTCGCCTGGTCTCTCCTCCGGTCATGACCTGGACTAGCTCGCTCTCTATAAGTTGCAGGAGACTGCTCATTTGCTTCCTGTTCTGCTTTTAATTGTGGAGGTCAGGGGCAGGGTTTCCCTCCCTCACACTTCCCAGCTCTGCTCCTTCCTCCTTTGTTTCTGGTTAGTTCTCACACAGTGGCTATCTCACGGCTTTCTTGTCAGCTTGACAAAGCATCACACGTGTGTTCATTCCCCTCTGGTTTCCGTGCTGAGCTCGTTTCCTGAGTCGGCATGCCCCTCTTTGCCCCACTCTGCTGTGTCCGTGGTCTTGGGACTCCTGCTGTACTGCGTTGTGTCTGGTTAAGTTTCTCTGTGGCATGAGCTACTCCACAGCCGCTTCACCGCTCCTCTTCCCTGTATGTTTCCACCCAGGCTGGCTTGTCCTCCTCCGTCCACCCCTCTCCTCCCCCACTGCCTGCCAGGTCTTGTGACTTTGCTTGTGTCTGACTTCTTCGGAGGTTTGGTAAAGTGGCTGACTCACGTTCTAGTGATCCAGGACCTGGGATGTCACCCTGGCGTTGCTCTCATTCGATAGCAGTTGTGCTTTGGGGGCAAATTGGTCTCCGTGATGTATTTATTTTTAGTTGAAGACGTGACGAGTGATAATTTCTACCATCTAAGGCTGTCGAGGAGACTGTGTCATCTACTTTCTCTGTGCTGTGACCAAATACTTGACAAGAAGGGACATAAGGATGGAAATGTCTGTCTTGGCTCACAGTTGAGGTTACAGTCCATGGTGGTGGGGAGGGTGTGGTAGGCGGAGCCCGAGTCACCTGCCATCAGAAGCAGAATGAGGGAGATGCTGCTGGTCGGCTTGCTTTCTCCCTCCCATAGGTTCATTTTTTCTTTGGCTTTTTGTTTTTAATATTTTATTTATCATTTTTATTTTATGTGTATGAGTGTATTGCCTGCATGCGTTAAGTGTACCAGTATCATGCAGTGCCCATGGAGTTTAGAAGAGGATGTCGGATCCCTTGGAACTGGAGTTACAGACAGTTGTTAGCCACCATGCGGACACTGGGAATTGAACTCGGGTCTTCTGCAAGAGCAGCCAGTGCTCTTAACCACTGAGCCATCTCTCCAGCCCGTTTTTTGTTTTAGAGATATGGTTTTACTATGTAACCCTGGCTGACCTGGAACTTACTGTGTAGATCAGGCTGGCCTGGAACTCATAGAGATCCACCTGCTTCTGCCTCCCAAGTACTGAGATTAAAGGTGGGTGCCACCATGCCCAGCCATGCTTTCACCTCTTTATTCAGGAGGTAGGATAGCCCATGGAATGGTGCCACCCACATACAGGGAGGGCCTTCCCACCCAGTTAAACCTCACTGGAAATGCCCTCGAAGACACACCCAGAGATGTACTTCCATGGTGACTGTAAATCCAGTCAAGCTGTCTGTGAAGATTAACTGCCACAGGTACCTCCGGAGAAGAGATACTGCAGGTCCTCCAGCAGCCGACACCGGGTATGCTGGCCACACATGTGCGGATGTCACTGGACGTGACTGCCCCTTCCTGTGTTCCTGTCCTTCTCTCCAGACTCCATCTGAGACTGAAGCACTGTGTGCTCCCTGAAGCTGGGGGCTAGGCACCGGGGCCTTGGAGAATTGGTTGGGGAGGGGCCTGGCTTGGAGATTCTGAGCTCTGTTGTCTGTCCTGAAACTTCGTTGAAGGGTCTACTGTGGGCTGATTCCATTAGACAAAGAGGTCATGCTCCTGTGCAACCCCTAGGTGCATGGGGGATCCCTGCACACATGTAGCCTGAGAACCGGAGAGTGTAGACCACAAGCCATCCCCCCACCCCCATGTCCTACTCCTGCCCACATCCTCGGAGTCCAGGCACAGATGTTTTCAGGCAGCGCTTCCTGTCCCTGAGTACATCTTCCAATTCACTTTGTCTCTCTCTGAGCTGATTCAGGGTTGTGGCTAGGAGGGTGGGGAGAGCATCCGTTCTAAACTGCCCCAAGTCTTCTGTCTCTCCCCCAAGTACCTTTTTCCATAGAGTATGGACTGAGGATAATGTCTTGCTTCATTTATTTTCTGTTACTGAAAACCTTCCTGCCCCTGTGTGTGTGTGTGTGTGTGTGTGTGTGTGTGTGTGTGTGTGTTGAACCCAGGGCCTCCCACATGCTAGCAGTCTATCACAGAGCTACACCCCTGGTCCTTTTGTGTTTGATTAAATTAATTAATTAATTTATAGACAGGGTCTCACCGTATAACCCTGGCTGGCCTAGAGCTCTCTGTACTGTAGACCAGGCTGGCCTTAAACACAGGAATCCACTTGCCTCTGCCTTGCAGGTGCTGTGATTAAAGGCCAGGCAGACTTTGAATGTATGAGCCTCCTGCCTCAGCTTCCTGAGTAGCTGGGATTATAAGTCTGGGTCTCTGGTCTGGCTCTAGGCCATTTTCTGTTTGAAACCTTTTCTTGTTGGGAAAGCACTGCTCTCCTACCACCCTGGTCCAAAATCTCATGGTGAGCTTTTAGAAAAATAACAGAACACAACCCCAAACATTCCCAGGCGCCACCCTAGAGGTTCAGGTTCTCAGCTCCTGGAAAGGGGCCCAGGCATCTGATTTAAACATCTCCCTGTGGTCTGCAGGGTCAGCCAGATCTAAGCTAGCAGCCTCATTAAAACGAATGCTTCCTTCTGCCCTCCTCATTAGTCTACCAGAAAGGCTAGTTGAGTTTAGACAGCACATCTGCTCCCTAGACACACCCAGAAATGTGAAGATGCTTTGAGGGCCTTCCTTGCATGCTTGTTTTTAAAATAGCTGTCCCCAGGGCAAGGAGATGAAAAGGTTTTAGAGGGAAAGAACCCTGGACCTGGGATTTGGGAGATGCCTCAGTGGGTAAGAGTGCCTGCTGTTCAAGCATGAAGATCTGAGTTCAAGTCCCCAGCACCACTGTAAAAAGCCAGGTGTGGCCACATAACACCTGTAACTCCAGCTCTGCAGGGGGCAGAGACAAGGGGATGGTTGGGGCTTGTCTATCTGCTTAGCTGCAGGTTCTGTCTCAAGGAAATAAGGCAGAGAGGAGGGCAGACACCTGCTGGCCTCCTGGCCTTTGCATGTGTTGGTGCTTCTGAGCTCATACAGAACACATCACACACACTCATGTACACATATGTGTTTACACTCTGTCCCCCCTGCCCAAAAAAAAAAGAAAAGACAGAAGAGCCTTGGACCTGAGGCTCCTTTTTCGACCTCCACAGCTTTCATATTTACAGTGTGAATGGTTTTAGTGCTTTTCAGAAGCACCTGAGCACCCACGTGGTCAGGGTGAGACCTGAGACCTGTCAGAATTTGGCAGGGCTCAGCAGGGTGTCACCCACATGGCAGGTTTTTAATCATATTGAAGATATGATGGTAAAGGGAACTTACTCTTTCAGAGTGCCTGTTTAGCTGGGCATAGTGGCACAGACCCTTAATCCCAGCACTCAGGAGACTGAGGCAGGAGGATCCTTGAGAGTTCAAGGCCAACCTGGAATACAGAGCCAGGGTTTTTGTTTTTGGTTTTGGTTTTTGGTTTTTTTGGTCTTTCTGAGACAGGGTCTCCCTGTAGCCCCATCTGGTCTGGATTCCCTGTGAAGACCAGACTGGCTTTATACTCACAGAGATCCGCCTGACTCTGCTGGAATGAAAGGCATATGCACCACACTCAGCCAGAGCCAGTTTTTAAAATACATTTATCTATCTATCTATCTATCTATCTATCTATCTATCTATCTATCGATCTATCATCTATCTATTATCTATCAATCAATCATCTATCTATCTATCTATCTATCTATCTATTATCTATCAATCAATCATCTATCATCTATCTATCTATCTATCATCATCTATCTATTATCTATCAATCAATCATCTATCTATCTATCTATCTATCTATCTATTATCTATCAATCAATCATCTATCATCTATCTATCTATCTATTTATTTTATTTTGGATTAAAATATAATTATTAAGCTATTTCATTCGTCTATCTATCATCTCCATGCATCCATCCACCTGTTTGCTGGAGGTATGCAGGTGGATCTTAGAAGACAGCCTGTGGAAGTCAATTTTCTCCTTCCACCTTGCAGGCCCTGGGGATTGAACTCAGGCCTTCAGTCTTGCCTGCGAGCACTGAATCATCTCACTAGCCCTACAGAGTGAGTTTTACCTGCATCTAGTCAGGCTAAACTTCCTTCAATTTCCTTTAACATTTAAGTTATTTTTATGGCTGTCCAGGACTAGAAGCTAAAAAGGAAATGTGGATTTAAATAAATGTTTTTTAAAAATCACAGTTTTGAGAATTTTTATGTGAGGTGTGAACTTAGAAGTGGTATTTTCAATTTGTAAGTTATAATTAGCAAAGGAAATGGTTGCTATTTAAAACACACACTAAAAATACATTGCAGGTAGCCACAGGGCTCTTTAGGGTTACCATATATGATGTCCTGAAGAATCTTGCTGCCCTTACCACCTGCGTTGGCCCAGCCCTGGCTCTGAAGTGATTTTGTTTCCCAACACCGCCCTCAAGTACCTGATGAAGACAGGCCAGTACAGGTCCAAGAAGGGTCTGTGGGTACAGGGCATGAAGCAGTTCTCTCTTGCCTTTGTTTTCCCCTTCTAAGGCACACAGCATGCCCTTATAGAAAATGTTGCTTTTTTTTTTTTTTTTTTTGTTTAAAACAGTCTCATTATGTAACCTGGCTGTCTTGGAACTCGTTTTGTATACCAAACTGGCCTAGAGATCCACCTGCCTCTTACTTCTCAAGTGTGCCACCACGTCTGGCCAAATGATGCTCTTCTATCTGGAATTATTAGGTAAATCTGCTACATTCCCACAACACCAAAGAAGGCGGAGTCTGTGTGTTTGAGTGCATGTACGCATGGCAGGGAGTCTCCTTTCATGTGTGAGCTAATAATTTTATATTACTTTTTATTTACAGGGCTGGAGAGATGGCCCAGCATTTAAGAGCTCTTAAGTATGGCTCTTGCAGAGGACCCAAGTTCAATTCCCAGCACCCACATCAGGTGCCTCACACATACTTGTAACTCCATCTCCGGGGAATCCCATGCCGGTTTTTGGCCTCTGAGGGTACCAGCACGCAAATGGTTAGAGCATGTACATACACATAAAGGAAAATAAAAACAAAAAGGAAAAGCATTCATTAGTGTGATGAGTGTGTGCAGTAAGTGTGTGAGGGCACTGTGTCACAGCACGGAGGACAGAGGACCACTTTGTGGTGTCAGGTCTCTGCGTCACCCTTTATGTGGTGCCAGGGCTCAAACTCAGGCCTTAACCTGCTGTGCCATCACTCCAGCTTCTACCTGGGAAACTTTATGATTTAAAAAATATTTATTTATTTTTATTTTATGTGTATGAGTGTATTGCTTGCATGTATGCAAGTGCACCCATGTGGTGCAATGCCAGCAGAGGACAGAAAAGGGTCGGATCCCCTGGAACTAGAGTTATGAATGGTTGTTTACCTCCATGTAGGTGCTGAGATTTGAACCTGGGTCTTCTGCAAGAATAGCCAGTACTCTTAACCACTGAGCCATCTTTCTAGCCCCAAAAATTTATGATTTTTTAAAATTTGTGAGCACAAGTAGTCATGCCATCTTCTATTCCTGATTTCTCGGTCATCTTTCCAAATAAGGTGATGTGTCTACTTTCTTGTTTTAGGAATCTGAAAATTTATGATTTTTTTAAATTTGTGAGCACAAGTAGTCATGCCATCTTCTATTCCTGATTTTTCGGTCATCTTTCCAAATAAGGTGATGTGTCTACTTTCTTGTTTTAGGAATCTTTCCAAGAAATATCAGCCTAAGAAGAACTCGAAGGAGGAGGAAGAACACAAGTACGTTTGTCACTGAGAAGCGTGTGGTGAGATTCCTGTGTCGTTGGTGGTTATGAACAAGGCAGAGCTCTAGCTGTTCAAATAAGTCGCAGCCCACCTCCCCGTCTGCATCCATTCTGAACTTGGGGGAGAACAAAGGGGAGGATCCGTTCGCTTCTCTTGTCCTGAGTCACTGGCCCCATCCCAGGCTGTTTGCAGTAAATAGGGTCCTGCAAGGCCAGGCAGGCATTGAGGAGTATAAATTCTAGAGTTGGGTTCAGTTTTGTGCTGTCTCTCCAAGATGCATGTGTACCTCACCCAGCAACCGAGGCCTCAGCGTGGATGGCAGAAGCTCTTGTCCCTGAGTTAGAGCAGGTGTCCAGTGCATTGGTAGACATAGATGGATGAGCTTGGAATCACCTCCAGACTAAGAATCAGCACAGCCAGTGATGGCGGGTCGCAGAGTGACTGTGGTTGTGCTGTGGTTGTAATTAATTCCAAGCTGTTTCTCTGGGAACACCCCATGTGTAATGAACCGGCAAGGTCCTGTGGGAGGCCAGCGCAGAGTAGCCCAATTTTAATTAATATTTCCTCAAGTAAAAGCATGTGAGGGCGGAGATGGTCTTGTTTGAGCAGCGGCGGGCTGTGCTCTGTCCCCAGGTACACGGCATGTAAAGCTTTCCTTTCCACCCTGAACGAGATGAATGACTACGCCGGGCAGCACGAGGTCATCTCTGAGAACATGACGTCACAGATCATGGTGGACCTGGCACGCTAGGTGCAGGAGCTGAAGCAGGAGAGGAAATCGGTAAGACACTCAGGGTGTCTTGCCCGAAGATGGCCCACAGACAGTGGGACTGTCCCCAGGAGACTGACAGTTGCATAGAGTTGAGCATTGATAGAGAATGCTGAGGAACCCTGGGCTGGGACTATAGTCCCAGCACATGGGAGACAGAGGCAAGCGGATCTCTGTGGGTTCAAAGTTATCCTGGGGGCTGAAGAGTTGGCTCAATGGTTAAGAGCACTGGCTGCTCTTCCAGAAGACCTGGTTCGATTCCGAGCACCCACATGACAGCTAACACCTTCCTTTAACTCCAATTTCTGGGGATCTGATGCCCTCCTCCAAACTCCATGGGCTTTTGCATGACACCAGTGCACTTATATATGTGTAGGCAATACCAGCCTAGACTACATAGTGAGTTCCAGGGCTACATAGTGAAACCTTATCTCAAAATAGAATAAATAAATAGAGCCAGGCAGGGTAACACACACGTATAAGCCTAGCACTGGAGAGGTGGAGGCAGGAAGATCAGAAGCTCAAGGCTAACCTTGGCTACATACTGAGTTCAAGGCCAGCCTGGGCTAGATACTATCTCAAAAAAACTAACCCCATATACATATGTGTGTATATTGATATTAAATATATAAGAAGAGATACATGCTTTCAAATTAAACTGTTGGTTATGAAAAATCAAAAGCTGATGTGGAATATTTACATTGGCGTTGTGATTCTCAACAGCAAACAGTTTTCTCCTATGTGCTGGCTGAGGGATTGAGCTGGATTTTTTTTTTTTCTTTTTCCTTTCTTTCAACATTTGTGTGCGTGCGTGCGTATGTGTGTGTGTGTGTGTGTGTGTGTGTTTGTGTGTGTATGCATACAGTATGCGTGTAGAGGTCAAAGGACAATTTGCTCTAGTTGGGTCTCCTGTGTGGGTCCTGGAGATTGAACTCAGGCCTTCAGGTTTGGTGGCAAGTACCTGCTAAGCCATCTCACCAGCCCCTGTAGCTGGTGTCTTAGAAGTAGAGGCTCAAAACACTTAAGCCTCCTACCACAAGGAATTATAAAGTCCACAGCTCCCAGGCTGAGGAACCCTGGGCTGGAGCCCTAAACTTGATGATGTTCTCTGCTGGACTAATGGTTGAGGAAGGCATTTCATTTATGAAGTAGATAGGAAGGAGGACTACAGAACCCCAGGGCTCAGGATGAAACATCGCAACCTAATATGATAAAATAAATACACAGAATCTGGAGACAGGCTTGGCCACTGCCTTGCTCCTGAACTTGTTTTGACCTTGCAAAGGTTTCTACCTCCTTCCTGTTTGAGGCTCTGCTCAGTGTTCTGGGCCTTATGACTGACCCTCCTCCACCCAGAGGACTAGCCAACTCCCTAAACAGAAACTGCATTTACCTCAGTAGCAAGTATGTATTCTATTTCAGGGTGAGTAAAGAGACAGTGCACCCAGCAGGCCTCTCCCGCAGCCTCCCCCAGCCTCTGAATTCCTCTTCTCTAGCTCTGCTGGCCTGTGGCCTGGTTCACTGTGTTCCTGCCTCAGGGACTTTGCACTGGTTTTTCTAGCCTTGGAAAGCCCTTTGCCAGGTATCAGCAGAACTTGCTGCTGGCCTTTTCCTTTGGATTGTCACCTTCTCAGGGAGGTATCGTCCTTCTGCCTCATTTACAATTACAAAATCCCGTGTTGGAGAGACGTCTCCGAGATTAAGAGCTCTGACACTGGCTGCTCTTGTAGAGGACTTGGGTTCGGTTTCCAGTACCCATGTGGTGGCTCACAACTGTCCTTAACTCTAGTTCCAGGGAATCTGACGCCCTCTTCTGGCCTGTGAGGGTATTTCATGCATGGGTGCACTTACATCAGGCAAAACACTCATGTACATAAAATAAAAATAAATATAAGGGCCAGGCGTGGTGGCACACACCTTTAATCCCAGCACTTGGGAGGCAGAGGCAGGCAGATCTCTGTGAGTTTGAGGCCAGCCTGGTCTACATAGTGAGTTCCAGCCCAGCTGGGGCTATAGGGAGATCCTGTCTCAAAAAGATGCCCCCCCAAATTATATATATATATATAAATGACAGAATCTCTGGCCTCCCCCACTTCACTTCTTGCTTTACTTTTTGCATAGTAATTAATAGCATCTAGATTTTGGGGGGTGGTTGGGGAGGTGCTGGGGATAGGACCTAGGGCCTTGTGGGTGCTGAGCACACGCTCCCCCAATGAGCCTCTTCCCTTGCATCCGGCGTGTACCATCGGATGGCTTTACTTATGTACTGGGTTGGCTCCTTTTTCGCATGGTCAGCTCCGTGCTCCATCTACCTTGTTTCAGGTGCTGGAATTACGTCCAGCTGGGTGGAAGGTAGCAGGCTCAGGAGGTGCTGGGAGAGCAAAAGAAGTAACTGGGAAGCAGCAGCTGCCGGAGTCCACCAGTGAGGGGCTGGGGTGCTGCCCGCAGTGGAGCGCCTGCCTAGAACCTACAAGTGAGGGTCCGTGGTGCCGCTCAGTGGCAGGCACTCCCTAGCATGCACTGGGTTCCATCCCCAGCACCACACACACAAGTAATAGCGTACTATCTGTTTATGTCTTAGAGTTTACTAGGTAAGGACCTGTACGGACTTTTACTGTCTTAGGGTTGGCCTGTCCAAGTTCCACGGTGTTAATTGCCTTTCAGGTTAGTCATATCTGTGTCTTCAATTGTGTCCCTTTGAAAATGGGAAACCACAGTATTTTGTGGAGTAAGTTGTAGGCAGATCTGGTAAATGTCTTGTAATGTACGGCATTCCTTTTTATTTTAGGAGCATTACAGGCCCAGCCATGTTCTGTCAGGAGGAGCTGCAAACACCGCTCTGTATTTGTTGAAGCATTCGGCAATTAAATTAAAATGACTTTTCAGAACACTGTGAACTGTTTTAGAAACTCTGGAAAGAAGGTCTGTCAGCAAGTACATATTTATGGCACTTTTCTGTAAAGCCTCATCAAGACTTTTCATCTTTTCCTATATGGAAGGAATGTATAGCTCAGTGTGAGGACACAGGCCTATAATCCCAACACATGGGAGGCTGAGGCAGGAGGATTACAAGTTAGAGACCAGCAGGAGCTACATAGCAAGACAGTGTAACAAAAAATAACAAGAGCAAAAAAGCCATTGTGGTGGGAGGCAGAGCAGGAAGATCAAGGTCAGCCTCAGCTACATAGTGAGTTTGAGGCCAGCCTGGGCTACATGACATCTTGACTTAAAAAACAAAAACTAACAAAGTGGGCTAGAGAGAGCTCATCAGGCACCCAAGTTCAGTTCCCTGCACCCACGTCAGGTTGCTTACAACCACCTATAATTCCTGCTCCAGGTGATCCCATACTCTCCTCAAGCCTCTGAGGACACCTGTACTCATGTGTACATACCCCCACACAGATACATACATGTACAAAATAAAAATAAGAAAGCTTTAAGGGGGCTGGAGAGATGGCTCAGCGGTTAAGAACACTGTCTGCTCTTGCAGAAGACCCAGGTTCAAATCCTAGCACCCACACGGCAGCTAACAACTGTCCGTAACTCCAGTCCCAGGGGATCCGACAGCCTCTTTTGACCTCCACAGGCATTGCACGACACGGGAGCACTTACCTACTTGCAGGCAATATACGCATACACATAAAATAAAAATAATAAATTTTTTTTGAAAAGCTTTAAGAAAAAAACTAATAAAACAAATAGCCTAAAGGACTGAGCCTGTGGGTATGTTTGTACATGTCATTTTAAAATGACTGAGGGGGCTGGAGAAATGGCTCAGTGGTTAAGAACAGTGGCTGACATGGTGGCTAACAACCGTCCATAACTCCAGTTCCAGGGGAATCCAACGCATTCTTCTGACCTCCTCAGACATTGCCCGACACGGGTGCACTTACATAACACAAGTAATACCTTCATACACATAAAATAAAAATAATAAATAAAAAATTTTTTAAGTGAACTCTGATGGCACGGGAGATCTGGTTCATCCTGCACTCAGTTTTATAGACTGCTGTAGCTAACTTCTACTGCGCCTTCCAGTCAACCCTCCCCAGTATGAGATCTGTGATAGTACCCACTACTCAGGAGCCTGGCTGTCACACTGGGTGCAGCAGGGTTCACACAGGCAACCTGCACCCCCAGGACTTCAGCTGTTCGTTTAGCTTCCCCTTGAGGACACTGGGTTCTGCAGCACAGACCCTGTCTGGAGTGTGTCCAAGCTCTCTCTGTGTGATCACGTGCTGGCCAGTGTTGCTTCTCCAGAGCTCCCACTCAAGGCTGCCCCGGCTGTTCTCGACACTGTAGTTCCCCTAAGGATGACACCAAATGACAGGAGGATGATGTCATTTCCCAATTTCTGCTGAGGTTGGCACCATCGAGCTAGACTGCAAAGCTGGCCTCCTGACATCAAGACCTTTATGTTGGTGGAGGGCAGAGGGCACTGCAGAGGCTGCCATCTGCCTTCGAGGCTGGACAGCACTGGTTAGCAGGCATCTGGCAGTGGAGGATGGTTGTGCGGAGCTACTTCTCTCCGTCCACCTTGATGTGGTTCCTGGTATGGAACCAGGCTTCAGGGTACCAGGCTTCAGCCTGCCGAGCCATCTTGCTGGTCCAGTTTACAGTCTTACTTCTTCATTTAGTGGCAGAAGAGCTTTCTGTGTGATTACTAGAAAATGAATTGTTTTGTCAGAGTTTTAGATTTTTAGTAGCTGTATTGTTATACTTATGTTTTCATTTATTTATGGATTTTTGTTTTGTGTTTGTCTTTTTGAGACAGGGTCTCCAGCTGTCCTGGAACTCACTATGTAGACCAGGCTGGCCTCAATCTCAGCGAGATCTACCTGCTTCTGACTCCCAAATGCTGGGACTAAAGGCATGTGCCACCATGCTCAGCCATTTATTTATGTATTTATTTTATAGTTCTGGAGCTCAAATCCAGACCCATGAACAAATCAGGCAAACATTCCACCTCTCAGCTATATCTCCAAGCCTATTATTTATTTATTTATTTATTTGTGTGTTTGTTTGTTTATTTACACTTTAACTATGTCTTTATTGTTTGATCCATAGTCTATTACTGGTTTGCTTTTTAGTTTACTTTTATTCGTGTGTGTGTGTGTGTGTGTGTGCGCGCGCGCGCATGTGCGTGTGTATACACGTACATGCGCGCACGCACACAGGTGCCCATGGAGGCCAAAAGAGGATGTCAGATCCCCTGGGGCTGGAGTTAGAGGTGGTTTTAAGTCACTGGGACTTAAGTCACCACTGGGAACTGAGCTTAGGTCCTCCGGAAGAGCAGCGAGTACTCAACCACTGACCCATCTCTCCAGCCCCTATTACTGGTTTTTGACTGATTGATTTAAATCAAATAAACAAGTCTGCAATGAGCTCTTTTTGCTGCTGTTGAGACAGGGTGTTTGTATATAGCCCTGGCAGGCCTGGAGCCCCCTATGCAGACCAGACTGGCCTTGATCTCACAGAGATCCCCCTGCCTCTGCCTCCCTAGTGCTGGGACTAAAGGTGTGTGCCACCACGCCCAGCAAGGTAGACCCTTTTATGAAACGTGAAATAAATATCTTCATGTGAAGAGCCTTCTGATATAAGTGGATTTGGGAAATAAAAACAGAACATGTGGCCACAACTGTTTTGGGTTCCAGTTTGGGGCTGGGGTGGAGTACAGGTCACATGGACAGGACTTCTTGGGGGGCTGTCGCCCACCATCCACTTGAACATTAACCTACACCAATCTGTAGTTAGATTACAACTGGGAGCCAGGATGGGCCGCACCTGTCATCCCAGCCTGAGAAGACTGAGGCAGGAGACAGGGGCATGCAAGGCCCAGTCTCAAGCAGTTGACAACCCAGGGTTGAAGAGCCCTGCATTCCAACCCACACCACTCATCACTTATGCTGTGTGGAGGCCCCTTCTGTCTTTGCCCTTTTAAAGCCTGTGTCGGTTTGTTGCCATCTGTGGAATCTGAGCTGTATTTAAAATTCCAGATGCTTGAGGGCTCCTGCTCCAGTGTTTATTTCTTTTACTTTTTCCTGCTTTGTTTCTTAAGTGAATGTTTTCACAACAGTGTTGCATTTTGGTTAGCATTTTGCTTTGTTAACTGTTAGTGGTTAGATGTAAAGTCAGCTCCTGCTGTCTGTTTTGTAGAATGGATGGTAAACATTCTCAGAGTTTGGTCAGCCTTGGAGGATAGTAGAATCTTCTCTGAGGCTCTGTCATTGTTTTTTACATCGATGCTTGCTTTTTTAGATTCCCAAGAATTAAAAACAAATTATTTTATTTTATGTGTACGAGTATATTGCCTACATGTATGTAAATGCACCTATGTCATGCAACGCCATTGGAGGTCAGAAGACAGTGTCAGATCCTCTGGAACTAGAGTTATTGGACAGTTGTGAGCCACTATGTGGTGCTGGGAATCAAACCCAAATCCTCTGTAAGAGCAGCCAGTGTTTTTAACTGCTGAGCCATCTCTCCAGCCCTGGTTCCCAGTAATTTTTATTTGTGATGTTTGTTTTCTGTGGGGTTTTTATTATTATTGTTTTGAGACAGTCTTACTATGGGATCCCTGAATGGCCTGGCAGTCACTAGCTAGCCCAAGCTAACCTCAAATTCTCAGCCATTTCCTGCCTCAGCCTCCCCAGTGCTGGGATTCCAGGAACATGCAACAATGTCTTTATCTTTTATTTAAAAAAAAAAAATCCCTGGGGCAGCCAGGTGTGGTGGTGTACTCCTTTAATCCCAGCAGCACCCAGGAGGCAGAGGCAGGCAGATCTTTGTGAGATCAAGGCCAGCCCGGTCTACACAGGGCGTTCTAGGCCAGCTGGGGCTATAGGGCGACCTTGCGTCAAAAGCAAAACAAAAAGAAAAGCAAAAAAAAAAGAAAGAAAGAAAGAAAGAAAAACAGTCTTCCCGACACTGGATAATTCCTAGAAAAAAAAGTTTGTATGAGTGTATGTACACATGTGAGTGTGTACACTCTGTGAGCGTGCACTGGAGGCCAGAGGTTAATATCAGATTTTTCCCCGCTGCTTCCCATATTATTTTTTTGAGAAGGCATCTCTCATTGAACCTGGAGCTTTTGGATTTCTCTAGGTTGGCGGGTGAGGCTCAGGGATCCTCCTGTTACCCCCCGACCCCATCCCATGCTGGTACTACAGGTATTACACCCCCAGCTTGTACTTGGGTGCTGGGTATCCAAACTCAGGTCCCCATGCTTGCATAGCAAACACTTTACCCACTGAGCCATCTCCCCAACTAGAATATTTTCTAAGGGGTGATTGATTTCCCCTGTTTAGATACAAGTGCAACTAAACACAGAGGAAAGTTAAGTAGTTCGTGACTTCAGATACCACTTGGCTCTCCCTCCCTGCCGCCCCTTTTTTAGTCTATTATTGTGTTTTGAAAGAGACCCAAAGCATCTTATTACAGGGAGAGTAAGGAGCGTTCCTCTGGGTCCCCAGAGATGGCATTTCCTGTCCCTTTTCTGATCTCAGGGAAGAGGGGAGCTGACTTCATCCCAGGCTCCCAAAGCAGGCCTTATTATCTTTGTCCCATGAACAATCCCTCTTTCTTCAGCGTCTCAAGGCACGCTTTTCAGACACACTCCCTCACTGTTTGGAGCAGAACCGGCCTGCCATTGTTTGTTCGTAAACAGCAAATACATCTGGCAAACCTGCTTATTTGTGTTAACTTTGTTAACTGTTCAAACCGCTGTTCTCTCCAAGGAGCCGGACAGAGCTGGTTACCAGTGACTTACTTCTCTTAGGTCAGGCATGTGGAGTGTTCAGGGGGGATGAGGGGGATTGAGGGGGTGCTGGTCTGTGCTTTTGGATGGAGGCAGGCAGGAAATGCTTTGTGTGTTAAATGGCCAGATTCATTCTGGGAGGTCACACACTACAGAAACACCACCACCACCATCACATACTGCAGTGTTCAGGTGCTTGGCTAATCACTGGGGCTCAGGAGGCTGAGGTGGCTTCCTGGGAGACAGCCGCCTGCAATGCAAGGTTCACAGTGCATGTGGCTTACAGAACATTTAAATTAAGGAACTGTTGGGGAACTTCCTGTCTGGGCTTTCAGTCAGAGCTTCCAAAATATGACATCCTCATTTTTTAACAAAGATTAAAAAAAAAATAAAACTTTTAAAAATTACGTGTATATGCCTGAGGATGTATGCACATGAGTGCTGTGCTCTTGGAGGCTGGGAGGAGGCGTTGGATCCCCTGCAGCTGCAGTTACAGTTGGTTGTGAGAGGCCTAAAATGGGTGGTGAGGGCAGTTTGCTCTTAACGCTGAACCATCTCTGCAGCCTTGACTTTTTCATTGTTTAAAATTTTATCTATTTGTTTTATTCTAGTATTATTTATTATTAATTCTATTATTTTATTAGTGCGTGTTAGGTGGAGGGGAGGACTGAACTGGAGATCGAACCCAAATAGACAAGCATTTTCTCACTGAGCTACAGAAGGCCTTTTTTTATCTCCAGACGGATGGCACTGAGTTGTCCAGACAGTCTTGAACACCCTCTGCAGCCCAGGCAGGTCTGGAACTTGCCATCCTCCAGCCTCAGCCTCCGGAGTTCCAAGCTTACACGCATGTACCACCATGTCCTTGGTCTTCTCTGGCTCTCAGAGTCGCTGGTTCCTTCTCAGCCTGTCACAGGAACACTGCGGTCCTGCTTAGGAAGTGGGGGCAGCTGTCCTCGCCCACCCACACAGGGGACTTTGGGGCTCGAAGGTGCCTCACTGAGCACGGTTTGCTCTGGTGGTTTAAGATGAGCTCCTGAGCTTTCTCAAGTCCGTTTGTACTTCGTGTCTGCCTCTCTCTCCCCTGAGGACTTCCCTCCCCCTTCCTCCTCCCCCTTCCTCCTCCCCTCTACTCTCCTTTTTACAGAGCTGAGCTTCCTGAATTTTCCTCAGCATGTTCTCATTCCTCTCTGCTCCATCTCTGTTCTGAGCCTCAGACTCCACCCTTTTTCTGTCCCGCCTGCGTCTGTCCATTATAAGGTTGAAAAGTGAAGCCTTCCGGTTTGTGGAGACCCTCAAATTACAGAATGTTCCAAACAACTGCAAGGTTCTCCAGTGAAACTTGACCATCAATGAGACAAGAAAACATCCCTTAAAAAGGGACATTCTAAGCCGGTCGTGGTGGGAGACACCTTTAATCCCAGCACCCAGGAGGCAGAGGCAGGCAGATCTCTGAGTTCAAGGCCAGCCTGGTCTGCATCGTGAGTTCCAGGACAGCTGGGGCTACAGGGAGACCCAGTCTCAAAAAGACCAAAAAA
>NW_008331486.1:7256763-7259072 GCF_000622305.1 Nannospalax galili
ACTCAGGAGTCTCCAGGACCCATTAGACTGGACTCAGGGGTCTCCAGGACGCATTAGACTGGACTCAGGGGTCTCCAGCACCCATTAGACTGGACTCAGGGGTCTCCAGGACGCATTAGACTGGACTCAGGGGTCTCCAGCACCCATTAGACTGGACTCAGGGGTCTCCAGGACGCATTAGACTGGACTCAGGGGTCTCCAGCACCCATTAGACTGGACTCAGGGGTCTCCAGGACGCATTAGACTGGACTCAGGGGTCTCCAGGACGCATTAGACTGGACTCAGGGGTCTCCAGCACCCATTAGACTGGACTCAGGGGTCTCCAGGACCCATTAGACTGGACTCAGGGGTCTCCAGGACCCATTAGATTGGAGTCAGGGGTCTCCTGGAAACACCAGCCTTAACAGATCTAGGTGTTATCTGCTTTCCTCACACCGTCACTCTCCTGTCTTTTCTCCTTACGAAACTCAAACCAACAATGCTGGGTTGTCCAGGAGTTTTTATTTTTAATATTTATTTATTATATACATATGAGGGTGTGAGTACAATGGTGTATGTAAAGGTCAAAGGACTACTTTGTAGATTTGGTTCTCTCCTTCTACCATGTGGGACCTGCTGGCCATCTCAACAACCTAGGGCCCAGAACTCACTCTCACTCTCTCTCTCTCTCTCTCTCTCTCTCTCTCTCTCTCTCTCTCTCTCTCTCTCTCTCTCTCTCTTTCTCTCTCCTCCCCCTCCCTCCCTCCCTCCCTCCATATATATGCATATGCATGTGTATGTGTGTGTGAGGGAGAGATGTATATGTGTGTATGTGCACATGTGAAGGTCCAAGGACAACTTTGGGAGTCAGTCCTCTTTCTACCCTGTGGGGCCCAGGGATTGAACTCTGGTCACCAGGCTTGGTGGCAAGTGCCTTTATCCACTAAGCCATCTCTTGGGCCAGAGAATAACTATTAATGCAGATCAGACTCAGTGTCCCTGGTGGCTTGACTAATCAAAAGACACCCACCGGGGTTGGGATGTGGCTGTGTTAGAGCGCTTGGGGAGTGTGTGCAAAGGTCTGAATTGGGGGCCCTCTCCTGCCTGCAGTGTCACCACCGGGTCTGACACCAGCATCTCCAGGCTTATCACAACAGCCTCCCTTCTGGTATCTTCCCTTCTTACCATCTAAACTCAGAGTTAGACAGCCTCCTGCTCAGTCAGGCTAGGAAGCCTTCAGACCCCAGCCACCTCCCTGCTATGAGCCTGTCGCCTCACTGCCTTACAACTTGCCCTGATCTGGTCCCTGGGTCCTTGCTTGTTAATACCAGTCATGTGCCTGCCTTGGGGCCTTTGCAGTGACAGGAGATGAAGTTCTCTTTCTATTTAGAAAGATTCTAAGTGATGAAAAGCTCACAGCAGTGTAATTCATATTTATCCCAGACATCCAGCAAAGTGGATGTCCATCAGCTAAAGTATGAAGAAAATGTGGTACATCCATTCACTGGATTATTATTCAACCATAAAAATGAGTGGTGGGTGGATACATGCTACAACAGGATGAGCCTTAAAAGCATCCTACTAAGGGGCTGGAGAGATGGCTCAGTGGTTAAGAGCACTGACTGCTCTTACAGAGGACCCAGGCTCAATTCCCAGCACCCACATGGCAGCTATGAACCGTCCTTAACTCCAGTTCCAGGGGAATCCGAAGCCCTCTTCTGACCTCCACGGCGTTGCACGACACGGCTGCACTCACATACATGCAGGCAATACACACATACACATAAAATAAAAATAATAAAATATTTTAAAAAGCATCCTATTAAGTGAATGTGAGAAAATAGAAACATTCTGGCAGTCATAAAAGACCTCATCCTATGAAATTCCACTCGTGACATGTCCAGAACAGGCAGATTCACGAAGACAGAAAGTACAGTGGTGAGTGGCTTCCTAGTCAGGAGGGGCTGGGGGACCAGTGGGTGACAGCTAAAAGGTCTGGTTTTTCTTTTGTGGGAGGTGAGAATGACCTAAGTTATTGTAGTGATGGTGGTATAGTTGAGTGACTGTAATACCCGTGGGACCACAGGACTAAAAAGGGTAAATCAGATAATGTGTGAATTTATACCAAAAAGCAGTCACAAGGATGAGCCCAGTGATAAAAAAATCCCCATTTTTACAATTGACACCTGGTTTTATATTCAGTATTACTGTGTCTGAAATTTTAAAAGGAACTTTGTGGTCATTTTTGTTTTCATTTCCCCTTTGATTTTTTTTTATTATTATTATTTAAACTTCTATTTTTTATTTTTTGAGATCAGGGTTTCACTCTA
>NW_008331486.1:7260099-7369064 GCF_000622305.1 Nannospalax galili
TCTTTATTTTATGTGTATGAATTTTGCCTATATGTATGTAAGTGCACCTGTGTGTACAATGCCCATGGAGGCCAGAAGTGGGTGATAGACCCCCTATAACTGGAGTTATGGGTGGTTGTTAGCTGCCATGTGGGTGCTGGGAACTGAACCTGGATCCCTCTACAAGGGTAGCCAGTGCTCTCAGTCACTGAGCTGTCTTTCCAGCCCCCAGTTTAATTCTTTAGTCAGTATGTCCCTGAGAATAGACTGTTGAGTTAAAAAAAGAAATTATTTTCTTATTTTTGTACAGGAGCGCAGGCTGGTCTCAAACTCTCGAGCCTCCTGCCTAAGCCTTCTGAGTGCCGGGCAATAGGCTAAGCAGTGACTGCCAATACAAAGCTTTCTGACACACCTCCTTCCCAAAGCAGAGAAACCTGACAGTCCAACCTGAACTAAGACAGGGAACCCAAGGTTTCTACACTCAGTTGCCCCAGTTACAGTGAAGGACTGTTGGACTAAAACCTGGATTCCTGGGCCACTGAGATGGCTCTGAGGGTAAGTGCTTGCTGAGCCTCATAATAAGTTTGATAGCCAGAATCCACAGTGTGGAAGAGAACCAACTCTCAAAAGCTGTCCTCTGCCCATGCCATGGCACATGCACCTGAACTCACGCTACCATGTGAAAATACCCCATGATTCTCACTCAGAACATCACCAGAGAGGCATAAAAGTAAAAGAATACACTTCTTGTGGACTGGCAAAATTGCTCAGGGGTATAAGTGCTTGCTGTATAAAGCTGACAACTTGTTCAATACCCGGAAGCCACACAAACATGTTGAAAGTGGTATTTCAGACAGGAGAATCTGTGGCAGGTATGCATATATTTCTGCCTCAAAAGGCGGAAGAGGCCAGCAAGATGGCTTAGTGGCAAGGCATGGTGGTGCACACCTTTAATCCCAGCACTCAGGAGGCAGAAGCAGGCAGATCTCTATGAGATCAAGGCCAGCCTGGACTATATAGTAAGTTCCAAGCCATCTGGGGCTACAGGGAGACCCTGCTTAAAAAAAAATTATTTTAGGCAAATACTCATACATACAAAATAAAAATAAATCTTTAAAAATTATTCAATGGCCAAGGCATGGTGGTGCACACCTTTAATCCCAGCACTCAGGAGGCAGAAGCAGGCAGATCTCTGTGAGATCAAGGCCAGCCTGGACTATATAGTAAGTTCCAAGCCAGCTGGGGCTACAGGGAGACCCTGCTTAAAAAAAAATTATTTTAATGTGCTAAAATGCACATTTGTGCTTAAAACCTTGAGGCTTTTTTTTTAATTTTAAAAAAGTATTTCTTATTTTTCTTTCAATGCTGTTTCTGAGCCCTTACTTAATCTATGTGGTGTATAGAACATAAGCTGACATAATAGTCTCAGAGTCGCTTGTCTCCCTCCTGAGCTGCTTGTCTATGCTTTTCTGTAGAGATGGTTCTATCAGGAGCCGGAAGGGCGGTTTAGTTTCCCCTTTCCCTATCTCTATGCCTTTTGTTAATTTTTCTTCTTTAATTAATTTTTATTTTATGCGTATTTGCCAGTGTGTAAGTGCACTCATGTATACAATTCCTCCAGAGGCCAGAAGGGGTGTTGGATCCCCTGGAACTGGAGTTAGGGATGGTTGTCAGCTGCCATGTGGGTGCTGGGAACTGAACCTGGGTCCTCTGTAAGAGCAGCCAGTGCTCTTAACCACTGAGCCATTTCTCCAGCCCCTTCTGCTGTATTTTTTGAGACAGGCTTTCACTGAATCTTGAGCTCAGTAATTATTCAGTTAGCCTGGCAGGCCAGCAGCCCCTGGGAGCCACATGTCTCCACCCTCCCCTGCTGCCCCCAGCTCTGGGGTGACAGGTGCGTGCCACGTGTCACTTGGTTTCTGGTTTCTTTTTTTTTTCCAATGTGTATGAGTGTATTGCCTGAATGCATGTAAGTTGTACCCATGTCATGCAGTGTCTTCGAAAGGCAGAAGAGGATGTCAGATTCCCCTGGAACTGGAGTTATAGACGGTTGTTAGCCACCATATAGGTACTGGGAATCAAACCCAGGTCCTCTGGAAGAGCAGCCAGTGTTCTTAATGACTGAGTCATCTCTCATCCTTTTGAGACAGGGTCTCCCTGTAGCCCAAGCTGACCTGGAACTCACTCTGTAGACCAGGCTGGCCTCAAACTCACAGAGATCTGCCTGCCTCTGCCTCCTGAGTGCTGGGATTAAAGGCGTGCACCATCACGCCCGGCGCCCCTTTGTTTTTAAACATGAGTGCTGGGGATCCGACTCAGGTCTTCTTGCTGACTGGGCTGACTGGCCAGCTGGGAGATTTGGGGTGTGTACCGCCAAGCTGAATGACTACCCTCAGTTACTTGTGTGTTCCTATAGACGTGGAATCTTCTCCTACACCAGAAACATCATTTCACTATTTTTATGAAAGTCCTGTTTCTGCCCTTCCCAGGGATGTGAAGAATCACCTGATTGAGGCATCAGGAGTGTTGCAGTGCATGCAGCCGTGTCTAAACATTGACTATTTTATTTTGCTTTGAAGATGACCAGAAACACTACAGTTTAAGTAACACAGTGTCTGACTGTTGTCTTTTACTTCCGCCTGGGAAGCCTGGTAGCCACAGCAAGCCAAGTGGGGACAGCGCCTTACTCAATGCTGTTCCCTCTTACTATCTTTGTTTTGGTTTTTTATTTTTGGTCTTTTTGAGACAGGGTCTCCCTACAGGAGCCCCAGCTGTCCTGGAACTCACTATGTAGACCAGGCTGGCCTAGAACTAACAGAGATCCACATGTCTCTGCCTCCCAAGTGCTGGGATTAAAGACGTGCGCCACCACACCCAGCTGTTTTGGTTTTTTGAGACAGGGTCTCCCTGTGTAGTCCATACTGCCCTCGAACTTGTGGCACCCAGCTTTCCATCGTGACATCCGACAGTCTTGTCTTTCCCCAGTTTCCACAAACGATTAAGTCACCTGAGTGTATTCAGCACAACTCATCTTCCTGTCGCTAGCAACCAATCACTCTGTTCACAAAATGCTGTGGCATCACCCAGGATGCTCAGGTTTAAATTCTGCACAATCATTCTTCGGATGGGTAGTATAAAGTTACATGTATTTCTGGATCTAGGTATAAGCAGAGTCTCCTGTTTTTCTGAGGCTATCGATGTCCCATGATTGTCACTGAACAGTTCAAACCGCCTGTGCTGGTTCCTGTCCACCCTGAGACTTTTGCCTTGTGACCAGGTGCTCTGTAGTTCCCAAAGGCTTTCTGTCTGGGCAGAGAAAGTCTGGGTTTGCATGTCACCTGGAAGCTTCGTTCCTTGGAGAAATGGTGATGAAGAACGAGCCCAATTGCATGCATTTTATCGGAACAAAAACTCAAGATCTGCGTTGTGGCCTTTCCTTTGTTGAAGTGAAACTGACAGATTTGTGGCTCTGCTGGCTTCAGACAAGGTAGTTAATCTGGGCTGGTAAAAGAACCAACATATGTTGGAATACTGTTTCTGATTGCGGTTAAGTTGGACGTAAAGCAGACCTTGTCCTTCCCTCCCGCAAGCTCCCTTTTAGGGCTGGGGCCGTGGCTCAGTGGGTAAAGTCCTGCCCCACATGCACAAGGACCTGAGTTTGAATCCCCAGCACCATGTAAAAGCCAGGCACAGTGGCACATGCTTGAATCCCAATGCTGGGAGACAGAGACTGGTAGATCCCCGGGACTTGCTAACCAGCCCGTTTAGCTGAATCAGTGATATCACATGTGGACAGTTCTGTGGATTTTCATATGAAATTGCGAAGCCTCCAAGCAAGAGGGGAGGGAACATAGGCTCCCCTGAGCTGTTGTCCTAAGCCAAAGATAGGCGGCTTTGTTCGTTTTGTGTTGGTTGTTTTTGGCTTTTTGAGGGAGAGTCTTCCTGTGGAGACCAGGCTGACTGGAACTTGGGGTGCACCTTTTTCTTGTTCTAATGTTTGGTTTGGGGTTTGGGTTTTTAAGATAAGGTCTCCTATAGCTCTGACTGACCTTCAACTGGAGGTAACCAAGGATGTCCTTGGGTGACCTTGAACTCCTTATCCTCCTGCCTCCCAAGTGGCGAGGACGGCAGGAATGGTCCGTCCTGCCCACGTTCCTCAGTGCTGGGATGGAACTCCGAGCCTCATGCATGCCAGGCAAGCACTCTACCAACTGAGCTACATGCCTGGTGGAATTCTGAATTGTGGAGTATTCACATTCCTTGGTCTTCCGGTCATTGACTGCTGGTGAGGTGTTAGGTGGTGCAGGTACCAAGATCAACCACACAATTGCTGTCTTTAAGGAACTTGCCTTCCCTCACTTGAGACAGAGTCTTGCTATGTGGCATGGAATTTGTTATGTAGACCGTAGAACTCTACCTGCCTGCCTCTGCCTCCCAGGTGTGGGGTTTAAAGGTGTGCACTTCCACACCCTACCACCTCCTGAACAACTCTTGAATGACTCTGGTGACAGAGGCCTTGAGGTTGAAGTCTCTGTGTCACTCTGGTCTGGAATCACGGGGTTCTGGACAAATGTGGAGGGGAGGCAGACCACCCGTCGTGGGGCTCACTAGCCTGGGATGAGAGAGGAAAGGCTTATCAAAATGAAAGGAATGTGGTCGAATGTTTTGAACAGAGAGCACAGTGTTTCCTAACACGCGCATTACATGGAGTCCATCGGAGACCTGGACCTGTGGTGAATAATCCCCTTTCTCCTGATCTCTTGCCTTGTGACCGTTGGCTCTTACGTAATTTGAAATGCAAAATAGGATATTGTCTAACAGCAACTACAGTCAGTGGCTACTAACAGCTGCAGATATTGAAATTGTTCACTGAGCTCATGCTTTAAACGTCAGTATCTCTCCCTTTTCTCTTTTAAATGTACGTGTGTGGTGTATCATGTTCACCTGCCCATGTGTACCTGTGTTCAGAGGTCTGAGATTAATATCTGCTCTCTTCCTCAGACACTTCTCGCCTTATTTTCAAAAAAAACTTTTACACTTATTTCTGAGAGAGAGAGATAGAGAGAGAAGGAGAGAGAGAATGTGTAAGATGCATGTGTATACCACAGTGCCCATAAGTGAGGAAGTCAGAGGACAACTTTGAGGAACTGGTTCTCTCCTGCCATGTGAAGTTCTATGGTTCAGACTCGGAGTCAGCAGCTTTGGTGACATGGGCCTTTACCCGCTGAGCCACCTTGAAGGCCCCTTTTCCTGGAAGTGTGCTTCCTCTGTGGCTATAGGCTCAATTTATAGACCACCGTTAGCCACAGAAGGTGCCTTCTCATTTCACACTTCTTCCTGAAGAACTCTCTAGAAGGTGCTGTGTGGATTAGACTGGCATTGAACTCGTGTTTTTTGGTTGTTGGGTTTTTTGTTTTTTGATTTTTTTTTTTTTTTGGTCTTTTTGAGACAGGTTCTCCCTGTAGCCCCAGCTGGCCTCGAACTCTCTGTGTAGACCAGGCTAGTCTCAAACTCACTGAGATCCACCTGCCTCTGCCTCCCGAGTGATGGGACTAAAGGCATGTGCCACCATGCCCGGCACTGAACTCATGTTTTCAATCCTAGCACTTGGGAGACAGAAACAGGAAGATCTCTGTGAGTTTGAGGACAGCCTGGTCTACATAGGGAGTTCTAGGCCAGCTGGGGCTACAGGGAGACCTCCTGTCTCCAAAACAAAAGGAGCAAACATTATTTTATTTTATTTTATTTTGCTATTTTTGAGGCAGAGTCTCCCTGTAGGTCCAGCTGGCCTGGAACTCACAGAGATACGCCTGCCTCTGCCTCCCGAGTGTTGGGATTAAAGGCGTGCACCACCATGCCTGGTCCAAAAGAATTGTTTTTTTGAGACAGAACCTCACTATGCCCTGGCTAGCCTAGAACTCGTTATGTACACTATATAGATCAGGCTGGCCTTGAACCTAGTGATCTACCTGTCGCTGCATTAAAAGTGTGTTACCATGCCGGGCTAAAATCTGTGTGTATGTGTGTGTGTGTCTCTGTGTGTGTGTATGTGTGTGTGTGTCTCTGTGTGTTTGTCTGTGTGTGTCTCTGTGTGTGTGTATGCGTGTGTGTGTGTCTGTGTGTATGTGTGTGTGTGTCTCTGTGTGTTTGTGTGTGTGTGTCTCTGTGTGTATGTGTGTGTGTGTCTTTGTGTGTTTGTGTGTGTGTGTTTTATACTGTGTTTTTGATTATATAATAGAATATCCTAATAGGAACTTCTTTCATCATTAAGCAAGGTGAAAGGCATTTTGTTCAGATGTTTGCCAATTTCATAATTGTCTCCAGACAAATGGAGTGGAGCAGGCTGGGTGTTGACCTTTCCTTCCAGCAGAGGCCCTCCTGCATGGAGCAGGCTGCAAAGAGCCCGTCTGCTCTGAACTGGCCAGCTGAGCAGCAGAGTATTTTTTTTGACCATTTGGGGAAACAGCCTTCGAGAGACCGTTCCTGTACTCCTTGTACGTATATGGAATGCCCGAGCCCACATTTTTCCTTTGCTCTTACTGGAATTATCAAGTTGACATCTTTATTGAACGTGTGAACATCTTTGGTTCTTTCCCCAGATTTTCTTTCTAGACCAAATGTCTGACTAGTTCTCTGGCAGCGATCTAGAAAACAGTTTTTCAAAACAAAAAATAAAAAGAGGAAATGGTAAGTATGAAATCAGTTTTGGAACTGCGGTTTAATCTTTGGAACTCTAAAAGGTTTAAAGTGATTTTCATTTAAGTCTCTCTTAGCCTGCATGGTTCCTCTGCATTTGTGTTAAGTTCTTTTTTTTTTTTTTTTTTTTCTGTTTTTTTGAGACAGGGTCTCCCTGTAGCCCCAGCTGTCCTGGAACTCACTATGTAGACCAGGCTGGCCTCGAACTCACAAAGATCCACCTGCCTCTACACAGCTGATTTTCATTTAAAAGAAAAGTGTAGAAAAGGAAAAGAAAATCTCTAAAACGTGGAACTGTCGGCCTCGCGTTTCTTTTAGAAGTGGGTCCATGTTCAAAGATTCTAGAAAAGATACTCCTGTATTCTTCTGTTTATTTCTAGTCTATGGAGTCAGAGTCGTGGAGCTGATCCCTTCTAAAACAGACTCCCTGACCAGCTTGTAAGTTAATGTGCTTTATAAAAATAGCATTTTAGCTTTTGCTGGTAGGAAACACGTCAGCCTGGCTGAGAGCATGTTCTTGCCCTACTAATGGAAACACAGGAAGTAATTACTTTATCTTTGAGCTGGCTTCCCATTGGATGAAGTAAGGATGTGATTGTATGCCTTGGGGCTGGCTGTGAGGTGTAGTGAATGGTGGCCTGGCTCTGTCCTGCAGTTTATGGGTCCACACTGCTGTCACCATGTGTCACCTGTTCTTCTTACAACACTTCTAGTTCCTCTCCTCTCAGTTCCCCCTCCTCCCACCACTGAGCCTGATGGCCAGAGTTTGATCCCCAGGATCCACACAATAGAAGGAGAGAACTGACCCCTGCAGGGTGTCCTCTGACCATCACACACACACACACACACACACACACACACACACACACACAATAAATAAATAAATTAAATAAATAAATAAATAAATAAATAAATAAATAAATAAGTAGAATGAATGTTATCATACGTTACATGCAGATCATCTGGTGTATTCATTTTATCATCCCTGTGAAAAAATACTAGAAAGAAACAGCTTCAGGGAAGACTTATTTTGCCCATGGTCCTAGAAATTTCCATCCATCCTTGCAATAAAGCCGTGGTGAAACAGTTCATATTACAGTGGCCAGGAAGCAGAGATAGACGGGAGGAGGCCATGCAAGAGACACCTCCAGAGGCCCCTCCTTCAGCAGGGCCTCACCTTATGCTTGCCCACCATTCCAGTAGTCTGGTCAGATTCTATCACAGGCTTAATCCGGTGACTGGGTTGGAGCCCTCAGGATCTCATCCTCTGTAGATGGGACATGTTCTCACAGACTTGCCCAGAAGCTCTGCACTGATCTCCTGGGTGTGTCTAGTTGGGTCAAGTTGACGTGGAGGATTGACCATTACAGCCAGGCCTGGTGTGATGTGATGTGCTTGTAACCCCAGCACTTGCGAGGCTGAGGCAGGGGGATTGTGAGTTTAAGACCAGTATGTGTTACACAATGAGTTCGAGTCAGCAGTGACTCCACAGTGAGTTGGATAGACAGTGAAAGTCTATCCCCCCCCACATCCTTAGTTCACCCTTATGCTAATGTGATAGTTTAGCTAGGCATTGAATTGTAGCCTCTTTATTTTTTTCCCTCTAAACATTTTGAAATTATCAGTCCCCCATCAGTTGCCTACTTAACTGCATTTCTCTGAGGATAGCTGCTAAGACCTTGTATTCGACTTTGGTCACCTCACCCGCTGGGCCATCTCGCTGACCCCAGTGCATCTCTCTACCTCTGTATATGAGCTTTTATGTGACTTGCTCATTCTTTTTAATTTTCCTATTTACTCATTTATTGAGTTCTGGGACATCACTATGGTGATTCAAAATGCAAACTTTTTGCTCTTAATTTCCTTTACTTGGGGCTGGAGAGATGGCACAGTGGTTAAGAGTACTCTCTGCTCTTATAGAGGACGCACGTTTGAGACCCAGCATCCACACGGTGGCTAACAACCATCTGTAACTCCAGTTCCGGGGTAATCCACCGCCTTCTGACCGCTGCAGACATTTTCCGACATGGATGCACTTACACACATGCCAGCATAACACTCATACACATAAAATAAAAAGAAGATATTTATTGCCTCTACTTACGGGTTCTTCAGTATTTATTCCTTTCACAAATGTAGGAAAATGTCCCAGGCATCAACTTTTCAAAAATGATTTAGCTTTTAGTTTCTTAAAATGTTGGTGCTGGGACTCCTGTGAGATGTGTGTGAAATTTCTCATTCTGGCCCTAAGCCTCTTCATTTTCATACATTGTGTTTTGTTATTATTTTTATTGTGGGTGTGTATGCATACCATTGTGCACATGTGGAGGTCAGAAGACAACTCTGTGGAGTCATTTCTCTCTGTCTTTAGATGGGTTCCAGGAATGGAACTCAGTTCACCACCCTTACCCGCTAGGCCACCTTGCTGACCCCAACGTATCTGTTTACCTCTGCAAATGAGCTCTTATGTGACTTGCTTATTCTTCTTAATTTTCCTATTCATTCATTTTTTGAGATTTTTAAAATATTTTATTTATTATTTTTATTTTATGTGTATGAGTGTATGCCTGCATGTATGTGAGTGCACCCATGTCCTGCAGTGCCGCAGAGGTCAGAAGAGGGCTTCGGATTCCCCTGGAACTGGAGTTAAGGATGGTTCATAGCCGCCATGTGGGTGCTCGGAATTGAACCCATGTCCTCTGCAAGAGCTGTCAGTGCCCTTAACCACTGAGCCAACCCTCCAACCTTTCTTGAGTTTTTAAATTTCAACAACCACAATTTTTTCATTTCTAGAAGCTTCACTGGAGACTTTCAGACCTTTACTTACAGCATCTTACATGATGTCTATTGCTTAAATTTTTTAAATCTTTTTAAATGTTCTTGTTTGATACATCCTTTGGCTTGTTCTGTTCAGTTCTCGTGATCGTTTTGTCCTGGTATCAGATCGCTCTTGATGGCCTAGTAATAGCACTTGTTACCTTTTTTTCTTGGATGATTATCTTCTGTAGGGATTGCTTCTTTGGAATCTCACAGAAGCAGGACCGAGGATGTGCCCCCCGCCCCCCAGCAAGGGTTTACATTGTTTCTGCCAGGCAACTTTTTTTTTTTTTTGGTCTTTTTGAGGCAGGGTCTCCCTGTGGCCCCAGCTGTCCTGGAACTCACTATGTAGACCAGGCTGGCCTCAAACTCACAGAGATCCGCCTGCCTGTGCTTCCCAAGTGCTGGGATTAAAGGCATGCGCCACCACGCCCAGCCCGTCTGCCAGGCAACTTTTTGAACTAATTTTTTAACTTATTTTTATTTTATGCGTGTTTTGCCTACATGCATGTATGTGCACCCATGCCATTGCAGTGCCAGAGGAGGTCAGAAGAGGGCATCAAATCTCCTGGAACTGTAGTTATGGATGGTTCTTGGCTACCATGTGGGTGCTGGCAATGAAACTCGGGTCCTCTGCAAGAGCAGCCAGTGCCCTTACCCACTGAGCATCTCTCCAGCCTTGGCTTCAGTTTTCTTGTACATTTGTATAGCATGGACAGGTTTAAGGTTTTGTTTATTAGTGACTATCTTGTAGCCTGAGGTCTATGTGAGCTGCCTGGACATTTCTCTGGTCACTAGGACTTTTGTGAGGTACTGACCATCTTAGAGAAAGCTAACGCTGAGATCAGAGTGGAGTAACCATAGTAGTCTCTCCTTGTGACCTCGCTGATATAGTACTGATAATATGCATAAGACTTTTACTGGTAAACTATGGTTTTGAGATAGACTCTCACCATGTAGCCCAGAGTGGCCAGCCTAGTGCTCACCATGTAGTCCAGTGTGGCTTCAAACTTGTGGTGACCCTCCTGCCTCAGCCTTCCAAGTACTTGGGATCACAGGCATGCATCGCCACCAGCTTTGTATTAAACATTCTTGATTAGATGCCTACTGTGACTTGGGCACTGAAGGTGAACAGCTGCTAACCTATCTCGGGCAACTCAGATTCCTGCAGAAGTTGAAGCTTGGGGTTATGAGAGAGGGGGCTCAGTCAGTAGGCACATAGCAAGCACGAGGACCTGATTTCAATTCCCAGAAGCCTTGTTAAAAAGATGATAAGAGCTGGGAGTGGTGGGATGTGTTTTCTTCCCAGCCCGGGAGGTGGAAGGGGAAGATCCCTGGGGCCTCCCTGGCTGGCCAGCCTAGCCTAATTGGGGAGCATCAGGTCAGTGAGAGTCTGCCTCAAAAAAAAAAAGATGGTGGGGGCTGGAGAGATCGCTTGGCAGTCAAGAGCACTGCTCTTGTAGAGGATCCAATTTCAGTTCCCAGCACTCAGATGACAGCTAACAACCATTCACTACTCCGGTCCAGTGGATCTTAATCTCTCTTCTGGCCTCTGCTGGCATTGCATGCACATGGTGCACTTACATACATGCATCTAGTCCCCATATTCAGGTATATACACACACACACGCACACACACATACATGCGTGCACACTACACACACAAAAGAAATGGAAGTGTGTCATTTTCGTTTCTTTCCCTGAGTTGTGTAACACAACTAATTTTTGAGCTCCCTAAGCAACCTTTCTTTTCCAAAACTGCATTTACAAGGTGATTTAAGTGTCTCTGTTCTCTGCAGTCACTCCGGGAAACAAATAGTGCATTATAGCGACCCTCAAGGCAGAATGGCAATGACTGAGACCTTAAACTGTAACCAGAGTCCTCTTATCTTCAACCCTACCTGTGTGAGTCTGTGGGCACCGTAGTTGGGTGGGGTTACTTGTTGAGGGAGGGAGGAAGGGACAGAACGGTCCATTTTGAACATTCCATCATGAAACACTCCTGCAGTGGCTGGACAGCAGGAATTAGGAGGCCACCACTAAGTCCCAGAGACCCTGAGTCACCCACCCGTCCTTCTTCAGTGTCAGCTCAGCCGGCTCTGGACAAGCACCAGCACCGAGATGGACATCTACACAGGCTGCCGCTCCCTTCTTCCACTGAAATCCTTCTTCACCTGGAGTAAACAGATATTTCAAATTCTGCTTTAGGCTACTGGGGTACAGGGCAGCAGAAGGCTTTTTCTCGGCACTGTTTAGCAAGTGAATGGCCCACAGGATTGAGATGCTGGTCTCGTCAGCTTGCTTTCTCTCCTACTTCAACGACTGAGCAAAGTAGTCCATAGCCCTGGGGCTGGAACGTTGTAAGAGTGTTTAAAAAAAAGAAAAACTCAGGAAATTGCTGGAATACTTCAAGCATATTTCTTTGGTTAACTTATTTTGAAGTTTCTCTCTGCCTTGTATTTTAACTGCCCTTATAATTTATCACAGACAGACACATTGTTTGGCAAGTCCCTGGCCTGGAAGTTTCCAACAAAAACTCCGAGCACTCAGTCTGAATAGGAATTTTAAAAAGCATTCTTCGTTTTGAAGTCCAAAATGTATTCTAGATGCAACAGTTTGCTGCAGAATTTAAACAGTGCCACTTATCATACCACAGCACCTCAGGACAAAGACCCTCTTTAGCCC
The DNA here is from genome assembly GCF_000622305.1 of Nannospalax galili. Taxonomy (NCBI): domain Eukaryota; kingdom Metazoa; phylum Chordata; class Mammalia; order Rodentia; family Spalacidae; genus Nannospalax; species Nannospalax galili. Next base: position 7,272,277 of record NW_008331486.1, read on the forward strand.
TCGCCTGGTTCCTTGGCCGCCTCCTCCGTCAGCGTTGCAGAGCTGGACCTCAGAGGCAAGCTGTGCCTTTTCAGTCTCTTGCTGTTCCAGCATTCAGCATTAGAATCTACCTCGTTTACTTATCTTTAGGGCAAAATAAAATATTCCTCAATAATGGAATTGCTTCAAGATGGTGAATTAGTGCAGTGGTACCGTGCTTGGCCAACATGCATGAGGTTCAGTCCCCCGTCATGGGAAAAAATGATGTAATCAATGAGTTGAGGGTGCATTGGCAGTATTTTAGGGGCTAGAGATGATGCAGGGGTGTGCTGGATAGCTTTAGTGTCAACTTGTCACACCTGGGTTGAGGGAGCCTCAGCTGGGGAATTGCCTCCATTGGACTGGCCTGTGGTCATGTCTGTGGGGCATTTTCTTGACGGTTGAGTGATGTGGGAGGGCCCAGCCCACTGTGGGTGGTGCCCCCTTGCCAGGTGGTCCTGTATTGTATAAGCAAACAGGTTGAGCACAGGCTAGTGGAGCAAGCCAGTAAGCAGCATTCCTCCATGGCCTGTGCTCCAGCACCTGCCTCCAGGTTCCTGCCCTGAGTTCCTACCTTGGGCTCCCCAAGTGATGAACTGTGACCCAGGAGATGTAAGCCAAATAGATTCTTTACTCCCCAAGTTGGTATTGGTCAGAGTGTTTTGTCACAGCAATTGAAGGTGAACTAGGACAAGGGGAGAAAGAATGTCCCCTGAGGGTTCTTAGCCTCATTCATAAAAGAATTTAAGGATGGATTCAAATTGGAAGCTTTAGGACAATTTTATTATGATTTTAGAGAACTCCTCAGGGCAGGTGAGTAATGTCGTCAGCTGTCTTGTGGAGGAGAATGGAAGGGAGAAAGGAAAAAAGCCGTGAGCCAGGTAAGTTTAGAGCCATTGTGATGTCAGACTGGTGGCCGACTGGCAGCCACGTGGAGGGGAGAAGGAAGGTTTTTTTTTGGGTCTTTTTGAGCCAGGGTCTCCCTGTAGCCCCAGCTGGCCTGGAACTCACTGTGTAGACCAGGTGGCCTTGAACTCACAGAGATCCACCTGCCTCTGCCTCCCAAGTGCTGGGACTAAAGGCGTGCGCCACCACGTCCGGCGAGAAGGAAGTTTTATAGAAAGATTAAAGAAATAGAAGGTGCAGGAGCAGTCCAAAGCTCTAGAGAAAGCATATTTAGAAAAGGGTATGAAGAAGCAAAGGAGAGATTAACACTTTTCTGAAGAATTCAGAAAAGCAGGCACACTTACCAAGACCTACATGACTGGCTGGTCTGGAAGCACCAGGAAGTGGAATTGCAGGCAGGAAGTTGACTAGCTCATTAACGCACTAGGTATTCCACCTTCCTGGGGATGGTCCTATGACCAGGTGATTGACCAATGGAACTGGAAAGGTGGGTCTCCCAACAGATAGACTAGAGATTTTATAGTCTTGACCAGTTTAATATTATGGGGCTTTTTACTACTTTAATAGAGAGATGGCTCAGTAGTTAAAAATACTTCTTGCTCTTGCGGAAGTTCCAAATTTGGTTCCTAATATCCACGTCAGCCTGCTCCTAACTGCCTGAAATTCTAACTGTTCTGGTCTTCATAGGCACCTACACTCATGTACACATACCCACACTCACACAGCTAAAAATAAAATATAATCAAAGCATTGGACAGTGGGTTCCTTTTGTTTATTGATTTATTTAATGGTGCTGAGGATTAAACCCAGAGCCTTGTGCATGCTGGCTAGGAACCACTGGGCCACATCAGCAACCTAGTTTCCAATTATTGTTTCAAATTATTAGCTGTTGAGCAAGGCCAGAATAGTGGGTATCGCTTTACTTTTTTCTGTTTTTGTTTGTTGAGATGGGGTCTCGTGGTCTTACTTAGCCTCCCAAGTGTTGGGATTATAGGGAGGTACACCAGTATGCCTGGTTTGTATCTCTTGTGAACATTTAAAATAATTTCCGGGGCCAGGTATGGTGGCCTTAATCTCAGGACCAGGGAGGCAGAGGCAGATGGATCAATGAGTTCCAGGCCAGCCAGGGCTATAGTGAAACCCTATCTTTAAAAAAGAAAAGGGGGTGCTGGAGAAATGGCTCATCAGTTAAGAGCACTGACTGCTCTTGCAGAGGACCCAAGTTCAATTCCCAGCACCCACATGGCAGCTACGAACTGTCCTTAACTCCAGTTCCATGGGAATCCTAAGCCCTCTTCTGACCCCCGTGGCATTGCACGACATGGGTACACTCACATACATGTAGGCAATACACTCGTACACATAAAGTAAAAATAATAAATAAAATATTTTTTAAAAAGGATCTGGAGAGATGACTCAGTAGTTAAGAGCACTGGCTGCTCTTGCGGAGGACCCAGGTTTGATTCCTAGCACCCACATGGTGGCTAACAACTGTCTAACTCCAGCTCCAGGGGAATCTGATGCCCTCTTCTGACTTCCATAGGCACTTACACACATACAGGCAATACACTCATATACATAAAATTAAAATAATAAAATTATTTTTTTAAAAAAGATTTCAGGTCTGGGGGATGTAGCAGTTTTTCTTCCACTTGCCCAGCAGGTTAAAGGCCCTGGGTTTGGTCCCCAGCACTACATAAAGCCTGGTAGGGTGATGCAAGGCAGTAATCCCAGCACTTGGGAGTTAGAGTCAGGAAGACTAAAAGTTCAGGGTCATCCTCAACTACACAGGGAATTGGAGGCCAGCCTGGACTTTAGGGACTGTTGAAAACTGACGTAGAATCAGTCTTGCTGACCACCCTACTCGCTGGCAAGCCTAGAGAAGTCTCCTGTTACTCTGGATTCTCCGTGGGTTTGTATCTCGTGATGTAAAGGGACCTAGACAGTAGGTAGTAGCATCCTCTTCTTCTTCTTCTCCTGTTAAATTACTTCCCAATGGCCTCTGGTGTATACCTCTAACCCCAGCCCTCATGAGCCTGAGATGGACTACAAAGCGAGTTCCAGGCCAGCTTGAGCTACTGTGTGAGACCCTGTCTAAAAACAAACAAAACTACATTTACTGATTCACGGCAAACGGATTTTTTTTTTTTTCTGTCATTGGGACAAAGAAAAAGAGCCCAGGGTGGATAAAGGCAGCTGACTAGCCTGGATTATTAAATTCCTGAGTTAACCTTCCTCTAAGCCATTGGCACAGACAGTCTGAAGAGGGGCCAGAATCCAGAGGCCCTGCTGGGCACCTCCCCTGTGGGGAGGTCAGGCCCATCTGCCAGCTCCCAGGAGCTGTGGCTGATGCCAGGTATTCCAGATCCTAAGCTGCCTGTGTGCGGTACGAGATACGCCCTTATCAAGACTGGGGACTGCAGGGCGGAGTGAGGTCTTCCAGCCTAGAAGGCAGCGTAGGACAGCCTGGGCATTCTTGGGTAACGGTGCAGGGAAACACTGAGAGTGTGCAGTGCCCTGTGGACCCCGCGGTTCCTAAGGCGCAGTCCAAGATGGCCTTTTATCATTTGTCATAGTCTTGTAGCAAAGGGAAAGAGTGACTTTGCCAAAGGTGAGCTCTGCTGCATTAAATGGCTCATCATTAAGGAGCAGAAACCACAGTTCTGAGAGGTAGGATGCCATGTTTCAAATAAATAACGAAGGCTGGAGAGTGGCTCAGAGGTTAAGAACACTGGCTGTGCTTGCAGAGGACCAGGGTTTGAATCCCAGCACCCACATGGCAGCTAACAGCTGTCCATAACTCCAGTTCCAGGGGATCCGGCAGCCTCTTCTGTCCTCCGCGGGCATTGTACGACACGGGTGCACTTACCGACATGCAGGTAATACATGCAGACACATAAAATAATAAATATGGGCTGGAGAGATGCTGGAGAGATGGCTCCAACAGGAGTTGGTTGTCTCCTTCTACCATGTGGAACCCGGAGATCAAACTGCGGTCGTCAGGCTTCTCAGGAAGTGCCTGTGCCCGCTGAGCCATCCTTGGAGCTGCTCACTTCGAACCTAACTGTGCTAATCCCTTCTTCCGGATAGTCTTTGATCGCTTGGCAAGCATTTTCTGTATCCTGCTTGTCGTGGAAGAGTTTTCCATGCAGAAAGTTGTGGAGATGCTGGAGGAAGTAAGTGGTTCTCTGCTGGCGAGCGGTCAGGGGATATAGTGGGTGAGGCCAAACTTTATGGTCCAGTTCAACTTCTGGAGCCTTGGTTGTGTGATGTGCGGTCAAGCGTTGTCATGGAGAAGAATTGGGCCCTTTCTGTTGATCGCGTGCTGCAATTCCGGTGCATCTTGTCTACTTGCTGAACATGCTTCCCATCTATGAAGGGTTCAGTGGAATTCAGAATGCTGTAGCGGCAGCAGATCACCAAAGTGTCACCCAGACCTTCTTTTGGTGCAAATTTGGCTTTGGGGAGTGCTTTGGAGAGTCTCAGTTCCAGCCACTGAGCCGGTTGTTACTGGTTGTCTATACAATTCACTTTGCATCAAAAGTCACCACTTGATGGAGAAATGGTTTGTTGTTGGGTAGAATAAAAGCGGACAGCGTTGAGAACAATGAATTTTTACATTTTTCGGGCAGCTCGTGAGGCACCGCGTCACTGACCTTCCTCAGCTTTCCTGTTTGCTTCAAAAGCAAAACAGCTGTTGGATGGTCCACGCCAAGTTCTCTGGTAGCTTCTGAAGTTGGAGAGTCGGCTTCCGAGACTGTTCTCAGTTGGTTGCTCTCAACCTCCGATGACCAGCCATTCTGCCTCTCATCTTCAGGGCAAACCATCTTATCTTGAACCACCACTGCCCTGTGTGTTCATCCACTAGCAGTTCCCGGCCCAAGTCTGCTGTTGATGTTTCAGCTGGACTCTGATGCTTTATGACCCATTTCAAACTCAAATAAGAACCTGTAACACAACAACAGAAAACAAAGGCCGGGGCAGTGGCTCATTCAGTGAAGTGTTTGCCTTGCAAGCATCAGGCCCGATGCAATCCCAGCACCCACATTAGAAAAAGCTGTGTAGCTGTAAAAAAACAAAACAAAACAAAACAAAACCCGTAGGACAGCGAAGACGGGAAGATCTGTGGGGTTCACTGAGCAGCCACTGTAGCTGAATTGGTGGAGCTCCAGGTTCAGTGGGAGACACCCCCCTCCCCAAATAAAGTGAGGGCAGGCCAGATGGCTCAGTGGTAAAGGCGTTTCCCAACTTGAGTTTGACTCTCCAGAACTCATAAAGATGGAAAGAAAGAACTCCATGAAGTTGTCCTGTGACCTCCACACATATGCTATGGCATGTATGTCCCCCCGAATATACACACATGATGCACTTAGACACACAACAATAAAATTAAATTTAAAAAAATGAGAAAGTGATTGAGGAAGACACTCAGTGTTGACTTCTGGCCTCTTCACAGGCGTCAGGTATGGTGGCCCACACCTGTGATCCCAGCACTTGAGAGGCAGAGACAGGAAGATAGATGCAAGTTTGAGGCTAGCCTGGACTCACAGCATGTCCTGGGTCCGCCTGGACTATGTATCAAGACCCTGTTTCAGAAATAAAACAAAACATAAAACTCAATGGATAAGTCATAGTCACTTACATCCTGAGTCCATATATAAATGGAGCTGGACTCGACTTCCCTATTGTTAGGCGACCCAAGCCATACACGGTCACCAAGAGGGGATGAGGGCAGATCTGACAAACTCCAGTGAAATGGAGCAGGTTTCTTAGTACGTCCTGCGTTCCTGGCAAATGACCGTGCATAACCAACACTACAACTGTCCGTTTCTCCCTCATTCTGAACAGTGAGGGAGAACTCACATTGAACTAAACAGGAAGCAGTTACTCCTTTGGCCATGCTAACAACATGAAGTATGAAATGAACTAAGCAAGTGGAGGCGTGTTCTTGTAGTGTGCTAGAGCGCTGGGCTTAGAAAGCAGCGTCCATAACAAACAGCACCTCTGACCTAGGCGCCAGGCTTTGCTTCCTGACGGAAGCTGGGTGGGGACAATGTTAAGAAGTGAAACCACAGGGGCTAGGGAGATGGCTCGGGGGTTATTCCCAGCACCTATATCTGGCAGCTCACAACCACCTGTAACTCCAGCTCTTAGGAATCCAGCTTCCTCTGCTGGCCTCCATAGGAACCTGCACTCATATGCATTCTCGCACCTGCACTCATGCACACATACACACACACACACACACACACACACACACAAACATGCATACACATAATTAAAAATAATAAAACATTTCTTTAAAAGTGAAGTCATACATGGAGGCGTCCACACTTGGGTTGCTTTGGGCTTATTTGCGGAGGTTCCCCGGGTTTTTAAAAAACATTCTAAAGTGTAGATTCAGTATTTCTGACAGACAGTGATAAAGTGATCTCAGTCTTAGTCAGAGATGTCTGACTTAAAGGCCTGGGGCAACTGTGGTACTTTGGTTTTTTTTAAAAAAAAAGATCTCTAGGGCTGGAGAAATGGCTCAGTGGTTAAGAGCACTGACTGCTCTTGCAGAGGACCCTGGTTCAATTCCCAGCACCCACATGGTGGCTACAAATCATCCTTAACTCCAGTTCCAGGGGAATCCGATGCCCTCTTCTGACCGCCACAGCATTGCACAACACAGGTGCACATACATGCAGGCAGTACACTCATACACATAAAAATAATAAATGAAATTTTTTTTAAAAAGATCTCTAAATTCTGAGACTCTGATTAAAAAAACAAACCCTTTGTGTCTTTGCACCCTCAAACATTGTCACTGTCAGGAGTGGTGTCCCGTGTTTAGACTGGGAAACTTAAACAACACATGGTCTGGACAGGAAACTGGTGTTTCAGACACAGAGGTCAGGAGAGACTGTGAAGTATGTGGTTACCTAGAGCTTGCTCCAGGTATGTTTATTGTTATATGTATTGTGTGTGTGTGTGTGTGTGTGTGTGTGTGTGTGTGTGTGTGTGTGTAAAAGCCAGAAGAGGGCTTTGGATCCCCTGGAACTAAAGTTACAGATGGTTGCTGGGGATGCTGGGAACTGAACCTGGGTCCTCGGAAAGAGCAGACAGTGCAGCCATCTCTCCTTATCCTTAAACAAATATCCTTAAAGATATTTGTTAGAATGTATTTTTACTTTATAGTAACAAGTAATTGACCCCACTCTACTCTTAAATTCACTGGAGAGTAAATGTAACAACTTACTAAACAAAAATGGATTTTTCCATGTTGTAAAGCTTGGTTGGAACAATGGCACTGTCCTGAGATGCAGAAGTGGTTATTGAGGAGCTAGAGAAATAGCTCAGCGGTTAAGAGCACTGGCTGCTGTTTCAGAGGACCTGGGTTTATTTCCCAGCACCCACATACTAATAACCATCTGTAACTCAAGTTTCAGAGAATCTGACGCTGTCTTCTGACCTCCATAGGCATTGCATGACATGGGTGCACTTATGTATATGCAGGCATAACATTCATACACTTAAAATAAAAAATAATAAAACCGGATATGGTGGTGCACACTTTTAATCCCAGCACTCAGGAGGCTGAGGCAAGTGGATCTCTGTGAGACTGAGGCCAGCCCGGTCTTCGTAGTGAGTTCCAGGCCAGCTGGGGCTATCGGGAGACCCTGTCTCAAAAAGACCAAAAATAAAAAGTAAAACAAAATAAAAGGTTTTTTTTTGTTTTTTTTGAGACAGGGTCTCCCTGTAGCCCCAGCTGGACTGGAACTTGCTTTGTAGACCAGGCTGGCCTCAAACTCACAGAGATCCGCCTGCCTCTGCCTCCCGAGTGCTGGGATTAAAGGTATGCGCACCATACTCGGCTCATAAAAGTTTTAAAAAGTGGTTATTGATCAAAGCAGCTGGGTGCTGAGCTGGAGGAAGGATGGCCTGTCTGCCCAGGTGGCTTTGCAGAGTCTGCTACATGGTGTTAGACAGTATCTCACTCAGATCCTCTGAGTGAGAAGGGGAGAACAGCCTGTCAAAGTCTGTGGACTTCTGTCTCACGTCCAAGCTTTAATGTTCTAAGGAAAGCCGGAGAGAGCCGTCTGTAATGTGAGAGGTAGGCCCGTTCCCTCCAAAGGGCATTCAGCTGCCGTGTCCTGCTCCAGACAGGGTTCTTCCTTGGCCAGCTGCTTCTGCAGTTCAGTTGTGTTTTAACATCACTGCACGGAGCTGGGTGACGTCAGTAGGTTACAAAAGCAATCACTTAGCCAGGGCTAAGATGTTATGAGGGAGTCAGAGGAGCCGAGGGAAGAGTATCCCAGCCACCGGCCTGCAGACAGTGTGGGAGGAACACAGGGCTGCTCTGCAGTGAAATGCTCCACAGTGGCCATGAGTAGAGTCATTGTCTGGAAGTTTTGGTCTGCATGTGTATGCTTCTGTGTGTGTGCATGCCTGTGTGTTGTGTGTGTGCATACATGTCTGTGTATGTATATGTTGTATGTGCATGAATATCTGTGTGTGCAAGCATGCCTGTATATGCATGCCTCTGTGTGTGTGTGTATGCATACCTATATGTGTATGTATGTGTATGTATATGTATTCCTCTGTGTGTGTGTGTGTGTGTGTGTGTGTGTGCATGTGTGGTGTGTGTGATCACACGCATCTGTCTCAGGACTTCAGCTGTTTAAAACCATCACTAAGGGAGAATCATTTCTCTAAAAGGAGCGTAGAACTGCTTTATCTGATCACTTGTTCTGTCCTATAGGGAATGGGAGGGAGGCCCCTCACCTCCTCTCCCCGTGGGCTTTTGTCAGACTTTCCAAGGAAGGTGTCTGAATGAAACAGAAGATAATTTAGAAATGTGAGGTCTGTGTGGGGATTCCCGTGGTGTTTTTACTATCATAACAGTGATAACGGATGAGACCACTGGCAGAGTGAAGGGCTTCGAGTTGGACGACTTGGCAGCACAGATGGGAGGCAGGCGGGGAAGCTGTTGTTTTATCACGAGGGCTGCTGTCTGCGTGAGGGGGTGGATTTTTTGCCAGTAGCTAGAGATGGATGTCTTGGGGACTTGGCTAATGTACTCCACAGGGCACAGTCAGGGGCAGAAGGCAGAACATATGGGCAGGAAGGGAACTGACAGGCTGCAGGTAGAGAGGAGGAATGTAGCAGCTAAAACACACCCAGGTTAGCTGAGGAGCTGCTTGCCTTAGGAACCAAAAAGCCCCAGGTAAGGAGGAACCGCCTGGGAGACCTGCGTCATGTTTGTGCAGGAATAGGGAAGAAAAGAAAGGAAGTTACCAGGGATCTCCGTATGGAGGTGAATTAAATGTGAATAGGAAGTGAGATTCAGGTGAAAGCTGTAGGTTGCCAAGCTAGAAGCCAGTGAGAAACAGTGATGGTAAAAATCACCCGAGGGCCAGCGAGATGGCTAGGTGGGTAAAGAGGCTAACAACCAAGCTTGCCAACCTGAGTTTAAGCCCCAAGACCCACATAGAAGAACTTGTGGAACTCCTGTGAGTTGTCCTCTGACCTCCAACATGTGCTATGCCATGTACATACCCATACACATATGCACACACACAAGATAGATAAAGGTAAAAACAGGAGGAGTAGAGTGGGGATTTGGGCTGTAGATGATCCATTGTCTACATGTATGTCATTGTCAAAGAATAAATAAAGAATATTAATAAAAAAACAATAAGCCTTTTAAAAAAACCTCCCCGCAGATGTACCAGGAAGTGGGCTCCAGGGCAGGTTGACGGCCTGTTTAACATTTGAATGTGTCTTCTTGCTTTCTTGAGAGCTTTCACATGTAGATCTTAATTTTCTATGACATGGATGTAGAAAGACAAGACAGAAACAGGCTGGTGTGTTTTTGGCTCGGTGGCCTGATACCCAGGGACCCAGCTGTGTCTTCGTCCCCCAGGGCATGGCTTTCACACTGCACAGAGCTCAGATTGTGTTAGCATCACTGGCTGGTCTCTATCCAGTCACCTCCAAAGGGAGTGTGAGCAGAGGCTAGAACTCACAGTAAAGCAGTCCCCGAGTTACGGATCACTCCAGAACAAACATCATTGTCTGAGCTTCAAAATCAACTCTGGGCCTAGAATGCAGCTCAGTGGAAGGTGTGTGCTTAGCATGGACAGGGTCATGGCTTTGATTCCCAGTACCTCTCCCCCACCCCAACTGATTATGAAACTTGTCAAAAATTGCTCCTTTAAAAAAACTTTTTTTTCTTGGGGTTGGAGAGATGGCTCAGCAGTTAAGAACACTGGTTGTTCTTGCAGAGGACCCAGGTTTGAATCCCAGCACCACACAGCAGCTAACAACTGTCTGTAACTCCAGTTCCAGGGGCTCCGATGGCTGGCTTCTTCTGTCCTCTGCAGGCATTGCACGACACAGATGCACTTACCTACATACAGGCAGTACATGCTTACACGTAAAATAAAAATAATTTAAAAATAAATAAAAAAGTCCAGTCGTGGTGGCGCACACCTTTAATCCCAACACTTGGGAGGCAGAGGCTTCTCCTTCCATGATAGCACAGCTATCTGCTGCTGGGAGTTCGCATTCTTTTGAGTTAGTTGTCATTACTAATTTGGAATATTTGTACTCCAGCCTAAGCAGTGGTAAATGAATGAATGAATGAATTAATTAATTAATAAATTAAAAAAAACGTAGTGAGTTCCAGCCCAGCTGGGGCTATAGGGACCCTGTCTCAAAAAATAAAAAAAACAGGGCTGGAGAGATGGCTCAGCAGTTAAGAGCACTGGCTGCTCTTTCAGAGGACCTGGGTTTGATTTCCAGTATCCACATAGTGGCTAACAGCCACCCTTGGGCATTGCACGACAAAGGTGCACTTACACACATGTAGGTATTACGCTCATGCACATAAAATAAAAATAATAAATAGAATTTTTTTTTTTTTGTCTTTTTTAGACAGGGGCTCCCTGTAGCCCCAACCGTCCTGGAACTCACTACATAGACCAGGCTGGCCTTGAACTCACAGAGATCTGCCTGCCTCTGCCTTCCAGTGCTGGGAACAAAGGCGTGCACCACCACGCCTGGCTGTGTAAATAAATCTTTTAAAAAATAGATTAAAAGCTGGGTGTGATGGCGCACGCCTTTAATCCTCAGGAGGCACAGGCAGGTGGATCCCTGTGAGTTCAAGGCCAGCCTGGTCTATGTAGTGAGTTCCAGGACAGCTGGGGCTACAAGGAGACCCTGTCTCAAAAAGACCAAGAAAAAAAAAAAAAAGATTTAAAAGCATCACCTGCTGGGCTGGAGAGATGGCTCAGCGGTTAAGTGGCTGCTCTTTCAGAGGACTCAGGTTCGATTCCCAGCACCCACATGGTGGCTAACAACAGTTCTTAACTTGAGTTCCAGGGACTCTGTTGCCCTCTTCTGACCTCTGTGGGCTTTGCCGACACAGGCGCACTTGCATACATGCAGGCTTTACATTCATACACATGAAAAAAAAAATCACCGTGCCAGCAGTGTGTCTCAATGGTAGAGTGCTTGTCTACCATGTGTGAGGCTCTGGGTTCAGTCAGTCCCCAGTACCACCAAAAAATCATTTCACCTCACATGCTAACAGAACTCCGAGGTAGGTTGGGCTCTGGTGTGCAGTTCTGGCTTCTGTTTGTCATGCCTTAAACAGGAAGATGCTCTCGTTTTTGTCCTAAGGCACGGCAGCAAGCTCAGATACGTCAACAAATGGCAGGGGACAGCAAGGCCGATTACTCATCCATCCTGCAGAAATTCAACCAGGAACAGCGGGAGTTCTATCACACGCACATCCCCACCATCTTCCAGGTGAGTGCTTCAGGCACCGAGTTCTACCACCCCCATACCCCCACCATCTTCCAGCTGAGTCGTTTGGTCCGCACAGCCTTACTGTGCCCTTTGTGGAAATATGCTGGCTCTGAATCATGGTGTGGGGCTAGTGTTCTGTTTCTTTTGTTTTCGTCTTTTTCTTTTTGTGACAGAGTCTCATTGTGTAGCCGAGGCTATCCTGGAACCCATGTACCCAGGCTGGCAATCTTCCTCTCTCAGCTTCCCAAGTGCAGGGATCACAGATGTGTGCCACCACATCTCTCTTAAGTGTTTCAAAAATTACGAATGTCCACTATAATTTCTTTTGTGCGTGCGTGCGTGCGTGCGTGTGCGTGTGCATATGTGTATGTGTGTGTGTGTGTGTGTGTGTGTGTGTGTGTGTGTGTATCAGACCTCAGTCTTGGCCGTCATTTCTCAGGCATTTTTGAGGCAGGGTCGCTCATGGCCTGAGGCTTATAAATTGGAATAGGGTGGGGCTGGAGAGATGGCTGAGCAGTTAAGAGTGCTGACTGTTCTTGCCGAGGACCCAGGTTTGATTCCCAGCACCCACATGACTGCTAACCACCATCTGTAACTACAGTTCCCCAGGGAATCTGACACCCTCTTCTGACCTCTGAGAGCATTGCATGACACAGCTGTCCATACACACATGCAGGCAATATGCTCAGACATATATAATAAAATAAGGTATTTTTAAAAACTAGAATAGGCTGACTAGCCAGCACACCACAGGGATCCATCCACCTGTCTGTCTCCCCCGAGCTGGGGGTTCAGGTGCATACCACCTGCACAGCTTTTCACCTGGGCGCTAGATTCTGAACTTACAGAAAGCACTTCACCCTCTGAGCTGTCTCCTCAGGGTGCCCCCCCCACTACGTCATTTCTCACACTGTTGTTCACCAATAAGAACAAAGCAGAATGCCAACTCTGGGTTCATCCTTCTGGGTGGTGCACCCGTTTGTGTGGGGGTGCCAGTCTTAGAACTGTGACTCCTGGATCACTCTGCTAAAAGGACATTCTGGCTACAGAAACTGCCGACGTAGCTTTAGGACACAAAGCGGCATTCAGAGTGGTGGGATCTGAACAACTGACTATTGTTTCCTTTGACTTTTTTTTTCTTTATGAATCATTGTGTGTACATGTTTTTATGTGTGCATGTGTACAGGCAGGTATATGTGCACACATTTGCATGTGCATATGGGGGTCAGAGGTCAATGCTGAGTGTCCTCCTCAGACCCTCCACCTTAATTTTTGTGACAGGATCTCATTGATCCAGAGCTCACTGATGGGACTAGGCTGCCTGGCCACTGAGCTCCAGGGATCGCCTGTCTCTGCCTTCCCAGTGCTGGGATTACAGGTGTGCACCACCCACCTTGACACTTTTACATGGGTGCTGGGCATCAAACCCAGGTCTTCATGATTGTGCGGCAAGCACCTTACCAACGAAGCCATCGCTCCAAACCCCTGGATCATTTTCTTTTGGCTATTTTAGGTGGTCAAAAATGACAGGAGAGAAGCTGGATAAGGCTCACTGTGGAGTGCTGGTTGGGCATACCTGGGCCTGGGTTTTGGCCCCAGCATTAAAATAAATAAATAAATAAATAAGCAAATAAATAAGTAAATGAGTATGTAGACACAAGTTTTTCCATTTGGGAAGTTTTGTTTCGTTTTTTGTTTGTTTTTCTTTTTAACTTTTTTTTTTTTTTGGTCTTTTTGAGAGAGGGTCTCCCTGTAGCCCCAGCTATCCTAGAATTCACTGTGTAGACCAGGCTGGCCTTGAACTCACAGAGATCCACCTGCCTCTGCCTCCCAAGTGCTGGGATTAAAGGCATGTGCCCTTTAATCCCATGCCCAGCCCTTTCTTTTTAACTTTTAAATTTTATTTTTATTTTATGTGTATGTGTGTATTGCCTACATGTAGGTAAGTGCACTCATGTCGTGCAATGCCCATGGAGGTCAGAAGAGGCCGTCGGATCCCCTGGGACTGGAGTTAGGGACAATTGTTAGCTGCCATGCGGGTGCTGGGATTTGAACCCGGGTCTTCTGCAAGAACAACCAGTGTTCTTAACCGCTGAGCCATCTCTCCAGCCCCATTTGTTTGTTTTTGAGACAGAGTCTTACTATATAGCCCAGAGTGGTCTTAAACTAGTGATCCTCTGACCTCGGCCTCCAGAGCACTAGGATTATAGGTGTCTACTACCACACCTGACTATGCCAACCTAGGTTTCATCTAGACAGTTGTCCAAATATTTTTGTAGATGATTGAAAGTGAAAGGACTAGATAAACCGCGTTACCTAGGAGCTGGGTGTGTCAGCATGCACGTGTAATCCCAGCACTTGGGAGGTAGAAACAGGAGGATCAGGGCCAGCTGTGTGCATAGTGAGTTCAAAGCCAGCCTGGGCTTCATGAGACCTTGCCTCAAAACAACAAATAATAATAAATGATATAATAAAATTCAAGTGATGGGGGTTTGCATTGGTTACTTTCTACATTGCTGTGATAAAATTTCCTGACGAAGCCCGGCGTGGTGGCGCACGCCTTTAGTCCCAGCACTCGGGAGGCAGAGGCAGGCGGATCTCTGTGAGTTCAAGGCCAGCCTGGTCTACATAGTGAGTTCTAGGACAGCTGGGGCTACTGGGAGACCCTCTCTCAAAAAGACAAAAAAAAAAAAAAATTCCTGACCAAATCAACTTAAGGAGTGGTTATGGATAGTGGTGGCACAAACCTTTAATCCCTGGGGGAGGCAGAGGCAACTGTGTTTCAAGTCAGCCTGGTCTACATAGTGTGAGTTCCAGGCTATCCAGGGCTACATAGTGAGAGAGAAGAAAGACATGCTTTGTAAAAGGTCAGCTGGCCACATTCAAAGAAAGGGCTCCATGTCCGAAAAAGAAAAAGAAAGAAAGAAAGGAAAGAAAGAAAGAAAGAAAGAAAGAAAGAAAGAAAGAAAGAAAGAAAGAAAGAAAGAAAGAAAGAAAGGGGAGATGGAGGGAAGGGAAGAAAAGTTGCTGCTTGTACTGCATCCTGAGTCAGGAGCAGGTAACGAACACTGGTGTTCAGCTATCTTTCCCCTTAGTTTTGATTTTTTAACACTTATTTCTTTTGTGCATAGGTGTGAGTGGGTAGGTGCTTGTATCACAGTACACGCAGTGGTAGAGAACCGCTCGTAGGAGCTGATTTTCTCCTTCCACTCTGGGTTCTAGGTACTGAATTCAGCTTGTGGCAACTGCCCATATCCACTGAGCTGTCCTGCCTGTGTGTTTTCTCTGTTTTTGTTTTTGTTTTGTATTTGTCTTGGACCCCAGCCTATGGCATGGTGTGTCCCACATTTAGACTGGATCTTCCCAACCCAATTAACCTAATCAAAGAAACCCTTCACTTGTCTCTTTGGTAATTCTAAATCTCGTCAAGTGGAAATCAGTATTGCTTCTCATGGGGATCTTACTGAAACTGGAATGAAGTTGTGTGAAGGGCTCACTTTGTAGCCCAACCAAGGTTCAGACTCCAAAGACCCTTTTCCCACATACAGAATTTGTGACATAACCATGTCATCCCAAACAACTTCCCCAAATAGTGATGGGCCAGATTCACTTTACAAAATCTGATTTTTCAGAAAATACAAGAGATGGAGGAGAGGAGAATTATGAGGATGGGAGAGTCGATGAAGACGTATGCAGAGGTGGACCGGCAGGTGATGCCCATCATTGGCAAGTGCCTGGATGGCATAGTGAAGGCAGCCGAGTCTGTGGATCCCAAAAATGTACGTGCCGCTGGGCTTCCTGTGGTTCCGTGTTTCTCTTCCTGCCCCTCTAGCACAACCTTCAGTGTCTCTGGGGTGGGAGTTGCTATGTGTGGTCACTGCATTTCCACAGCAGTCAGGCCTCTGTGTTTGGGATCTGGTTCCCTAATCCTTCATACAAAACAGATCGGGATGTTACAGAGCAGAATGCAAGTGTTTTCCTGGAATAATTATCCTGCATCTGCTTGATTTCTGTAAAGCGGTGGTCCTTTGTTTCCTGAAAGGCAGTGTTCCTTAAGGCATCAGTAACCCATCCAGTCAAGGACATCTTCTAGAGCTACCCCACATGCAGTGTAGGATGTTTGGCACACACTGGTGCCAGTGGGCTGGTGGCCCTCCTTGGAACAGTCAGTCACCCTTCAGATAGTGCTAAAATGTTCCCCGTGAGGCAAAATTGTCTCAGGTATAAAAGACCCACTCAGAAGCCAGTCATTGTGGTGCACACCTTTAATCCCAGCACTCAGGAGGTAGAAGCAAGAGGATCTCTGTGAGCCCAAGCCCAGCCTGGTGTAAGTAATGAGTTCTCGACTAGCTGTGGATACAGAGAGACCTTGTCTCAGAAAGACCAAACAAAACGGCCCAGGGCATGGGGGCGGGGGGAGTGGGTGTTGTGAGATGGAGAGATGGCTCGGCAGTTTAAGAGCACTTCCTGCTCTTTTAGAGGGCCCAATTTCTGTCCCCAGCACTATCTCAGGTGGCTCACAAACCTGCAGCTCCAGGGGATCTGATACCCTCTTCTGGCCTCCATAGGCAATGTGCACATGTGGCAAACAGATACATATAAAGAAAAATACAGGGGGCTGGAGAGATGACTCAGCGGTTAAGAACACTGGTTGGAGAAGACATGGGTTCAGATCCCAGCACCCACATGGCAGCTATCAACTGTCTGTAACTCCAGTCCCAGGGGATCCAACAGCGTCTTCTGACCTCTGCAGGCATTGCACAACATGGATGCTCTTACCTACACGCAGGCAATACACACATACACATAAAAATAAAAATTGAAAAAAAGAAAAATACAAAATAAACTTATTTTTATTTTATGTGTATGAGTAGTTATCCCTGTGTGTATATAAGTGTATACATGTCATTCAGTGCCCGACGAGGACAGAAAAGGGTGTTGGAGCCCCTAGAATTGGAGTTACAAATGGTTGTTAGCCACTATATGGGTGTTGGGATTCGAACCTGGGTCCTCTGCAAGAGCAGCCAATTTTTTTTTTTTTTTTGGTTTTTTTTATACTGGGTCTCCCTTTCCTAGGGTCGGCCTGGAAGTTACTATGTAGACTAGACTGACCTTGAACTCCCAGAGATCTGCCTGCCTCTGCCTCCCAAGTGCTAGGATTGAAGGTGTGTGCCAGCAAGTAAATTTTTAAAAAGAGTTCTGTCAGTCCTGATCCTCTTGCTTCTGCCTCCCAAGAGCTGGAATAACAAGGGGTAGGGGGTGGCACCACAGCCCACCAGAGCATTTTGAGACAAGTTCTCACTCTGCAGCCCTGGCTGGACTAGAACTCACAGAGATGCATCTGTTCCTGCCTCTGCCTCCCCAGTGCTGGGATTAAAGATGTGCCACCACTATACCAGGCCTCAAACATTCTTAATGCAGAAGTCTTAGGTTGGAGACATCCTTTTAAAACATCAGGGATGAGGGTAGAGAAAGTTCATACTGTATGCTTCATGGACTCTGGAACATGCATCACACACAGGAGAAAAGCCAGCCACCTGTGCTGCAAGACCCCAAGACCATCCCCCATCTTTGTGAGGTCACCTCTTTCCATCTCCTCTGGGCTCTTGAGAATCCCCCCACCCACTCCCATATCCTTGAGCCCCGACGTCTGCCCTGCCCATTCTCCCTAGTACCCAGGCTTATTCCCTCACATCCTTTGGGTCTTTATTTGAATGAAGGAACTTTTCATTTTTCTGTGTGTGTGAGAATTTGAAGGTCCAGTCTGTCTTCTGAGGCCTCTTTATCACGTTCCCCTCATCTTCCCAAACAAGCTTCCCTGTGTTTTTCTGTGTTTTTCCAGTTTAGCTTCCCTGGAAGGTTCTCTTCATAATGAAGTCAGTGTGTTGACTTGAACTTGGGCCTTCACTTTGGCTGTCCTTCTGTCAGATCCTCTTTGTTCCTGTTTAGTTGCTGGTTTTTAGCCCTTTTTTCTTTTTGAGACAGGCCCTGACACTATAACAGACTGGCTCAAACTTGCACCCGTTCTCCTGCCTCAGCCTCCCAAGTGCTGGAATTAACAGGTGTGTGCCAGCACACCTGGCTGAATCCTTATCCTTTCTTTAAAGCTTCTTTTGTATATGCATGTTCTTGTGTGAGGGCACATATGTGTGCAAATGTGCATGTGTGGGGATGGGGAGACAAAGCTAACTTCAGGTATCTTCCTTGCTGGCTCTTCACCCTCCCTATTGAGACAGGGTCTCTCACTTGAACCCAGAGCTCACCAGTTTGGCTAGCTAGCCAGCTTGCTCTGGGGATCCCCTGTGTCTGTCTCCCACAGGAGGGCCAGTACCCCCTCCCGCCATTTACATGGTGGTGTTCTAGTCGGGAGGCACCATGAGCGATACAGAGAGGAAGAGCTATAAGGCTGTGAATCAGAAGCTTTCAGCAACATTGATGGGGGGTGGAGAGCAAGAACGGCTTTCCCCGGGGCTTTGGCTTGGTGCTCAGCGCCTCGCTTTGAGAGTTGCCAAGAAGAGCAGGTGATGGCTTCTGGAGGAGGGTCACTTTCTTCAGTGGGGTAACCACTGGTAGGTTCGTCGTACTCCAGTAAATAACTTCCCACAATGCTCAAGTAGGCAGCCCTGACTGAACTCAGCGGGTCACATACAGAAAGACAGGAGTGTGGGAGGAGAACTTGGGAAGAAGGGGGCAGGAGATGAGAGAGGGTGATGGCGAAAATGATCAAAATTCATTGTATACATGTATGAAACTGTCAAGGAATAATAAATAAATAAATAATAAATAAACAAATATTCTTTTTTATACCCAGAGGGGCTGGGGAGGTAACTCGTTGGCAGAGTGTTTCCCTAGCATGCACAACGTGCCCTGAGTTCCATCCCCAGCACCACATGGCGGTACACCTATAATTCCAGCACTTGAGAGGCAGAGGTAGGAGAATCAGAAGTTCCAGGTTATCCTCAGCTACATGTTGAATTTGAGGCCAGCCTGGGCTACATGAGACTTTGTCTCACAAATTAAAAATAGCTTCTAATGAAAGTCTACATAGTGAGTTCCAGGCCAGCTGAGGCTACAGGGAGACCCTGTCTCAAAATGACCAAAAAAAAATTTTTTTTTCCACTAGGCATGGTGGCACACGTCTTTAATCCCACCACTTGAGAGGCAGAAGCACGCGGATCTCTGTGAATTCAAGGCCAGCCTGGTCTACATAGTGAGTTCCAGGGCAGCTGGGGCTACAGGGAGACCCTGTCTCAAAAAGACAAAAAAATTAAAAAAAATTTTTTTCATTGTTGTTTTATTTTGAGACAGGGTCTCGGGCTTTGTAGCCCTAGCTGTCCTGGGACTCACTAAGTAGACCAGGCTGGCCTTAAACTCACAGAGAGCTGCCTGGTTTTACCTCCCAAGTGTTAGGATTAAGGTGATGCCACCACACCCAGCAAGAATCAGATTTTGTTTTTTGTCTTTTTGAGACAGGGGGTCTCCCTGTAGCCCCAGCTGTCCTGGAACTCACTATGTAGACCAGGCTGGCCTTGAACTCACAGAGATCCTCCTGCCTCTGCCTCCCGAGTGCTGGGATTAAAGGCGTGTGCCACCACGCCTGGCCCGAGTCAGACAATTTTTATATCACAACATTCAAAGCTGTTTTCAGAAGGATTGTGTCACCATGTCCCATTGATTTTCCATTTATTTATTTACTTTCTTATTGTGATACTGAGAACAAACCCAGGCCCTTATGCCCACTAGGCAAGCTCTTTCCTGGGCTACATGCTCAGCCTGATTTTTCTGTTTTTAGCCAAGTGTTTTAACTGTTATTTGTTGCTCCAAATATAGAAAAATGGTTGTTGAAATTATCTTTGACTCTCACCTGGAAACAGAGCGTTGTGAATTATACTTCTTTTTCCTGGTAGCACAAACACTACTAGGAAAAAGAATCCACCATCCATCAGTAGGATTTTCTCCGCCAGCCTCTGTTTGACTGCCAGGGCGGCTGTCCTGTGCTGCATCCCCAGGCTGATGTGTGTGTCCATGGGTGTGATTGCAGGACTCCCAACTGGTCGTAGAAGCCTATAAGTCAGGATTCGAGCCTCCCGGTGACGTCGAGTTCGAGGATTACACACAGCCAATGAAACGCACAGTGTCCGACAACAGCCTGTCCAGCTCCAGAGAAGGGAAGCCCGAGCTCAAGTTCGGTGGCAAATCCAAAGGCAAGCTCTGGCCGTTCATCAAGAAAAACAAGGTACTGGCCGTCTGGCCCCCGTGCGGGATGAGGTGGAAGAATTGCAGAGGTTCTGAGCTGATCTTTTAGTCTTAATAAACTAAGATCTCAAAGCTGGAGTTTCAGACGCAGCGGAGGATAGCCAGCGTGCAGGCTTTGGCTCAAACGGCCTTTTTGGTGGTGGTGTGTTTGCCATGGCCTCTGTCTGTCCCCTGGACCGTGTCACCCGCACTAACGTCCCTGGCCTCTCACATCTTCCTCCCACCCCTCATCCCCCCAGACTCTGGGCTCCTCCGCTCCGCTGGGAGAGAGGCAGCGCCAGTCCCGTTAACAGTCTCTCAGCACGCCTAATCGAACTTGCTACCCTGAGCTTAGGACTTGGTTTTGAATTCACGTTAACCCACGTCTCCATGGACGTTTTCCGTTTTCTTTCCGTAGCACGGTACGTAGGTGCATGGCAGCTAACCGGCGGCGTAAGATAGGCTGGAGGCGGCACTCCGGCATTAACCTTAGAGGGACTGAATGTTTTAATTTCCCGAGACTGTCTCGCTGTCTTTTGCACTTGAGGCCTCTTGTTGCCCCCATCCAAGCCGTGGTAGTTCAGGTGGTTGGATATTTACCCCTCTGGCTTGACCTGGTTTTACAATGACTAATCAGAGGCGTAGCTTGCTTGTGACCGTCTGCATGAGCTTCGGGGCAGGTAGCTGTGCTGCTCTGCGCGGTACTCACTGAGCCCTCTCTCACCCCCTCTCCGTGGAACGCATCCTACATGCTTTCTTTTGGACCATGGCGTCAATATTAATGGTTTGTGTTTCTACTTGTTTTGGATTTCAAATATGATTTGATGCTTATTTCTGTTTTGTGTCTTGTTTCCGGTTTCTTTTTGACTGTCACCGCTCCATCTCTCACATGTAGCTTGTGTCCCTTTTAACATCCCCTCATCAGCCTCCCCCTCCTCCCCCTGCCTCTGCCTCACCCTGTGCTGTTCCCAACGGCCCCCAGTCTCCCAAGCAGCAGAAGGAACCCCTCTCCCACCGCTTCAACGAGTTCATGACCTCCAAACCCAAAATCCACTGCTTCCGGAGCCTAAAGCGTGGGGTAAGTTCTGCTCTGGAATCCTGCGTCTCTTGCGCACTGTGTTGCATGTCTGTTCTGCATAACTGTTTGTGAATGAAGCCGTTGTGTTTTTCCATAACTTTTAGAGAGAGAGACAGAGAGAGAGAGCCTAGGCTCCGTTATAGCCAGAAAGCACAAAAAAGCATAAAGGAAGGAAGGAAGGAAGGAAGGGGGGAGAGAGAGAGAGAGAGAGAGAGAGAGAGAGAGAGAGAGAGGAGAGAGAGAGAGAGAGAGAGAGAGAGAGAGAGAGAGAGAGAAAGAAGGGGGGCAGAGCAGGATGGATGGGTGGAAGGAAAGAGAAAGCCAGCCTCAGGCTCTCTTGGGCTCTAGTACATTCTGGAAGGTCCTTCACTTTCCCCTCAGATAATCCAGCTAATTCAGTTTTCTCCTTGATCTCACCCAAAAAAAGGGGGAAACTTCCCAAAACACATGCTAAGGGAAATGAGGACTTGGAAGTGACTGGGATCATCAGAAAATATCTGCTGACTAATTACTGAAAGAGTGAGCCCAGTTATAGCTACTTCTGCCTGAGGGACAGCTCTGTGGCCAGGGAGAAAGCATCATCAGGAACAGTGGTTTTGAAGTTAAAGGATGGGGGCAAAATGTCTCTTACTAGAAAAGGCTGAATACAGTACAGGTCAAACAACCCAAATCTAAAAACCAAGAATATAAATGACTCCAAAATCTGAAGTATTTTGAACACTGACATGATAAAATGAGTGGAAAATTCCATACCTGACTCATGTGATGATGGGCCTGTAGTCACAACAGGAGCATCAGGCTGGGGTGGGGTTCAGAGGTGGTGTGCTCACCGGACATGCATGAGACCCAGGGCTTCATCCCCAGCACCTCAGATACCACACGCACACCCACAAATAAAAGTCATCTTCAGTCTGTGTGCATAAAATATGCACAGAACACGATTTCTATGTTTAAACGTGAGTTTCATTTTTATCGACACACACATCTTCCCAAATGTGAAGTCTGAGACACTTGAGGCCCCAAGCATTTCCTGTGAAGAGCGCTAAACATATTTCTCTTTAAAAAGTGAAGACACAACAGCAGCAACATTTACCATGGCCCCTCAGTTCTGTTCTGAGCTCTGGTTACTCAGTGAGGCAGATGTATAATGTGGCCTTACTTTACTGCTAAGGTAATTGAGGCATAACAGGAAGAGCCTGGGACACTGTGCAGCCGGGATGCACAACCAGGGAGTGGGGTCACATGGTCTGAGAGACGGTGACCCCACATTCAGGGAAGATCTCTTAGAACAGATGCTGTTAAGACTCAAGTTTGAGGAGCTGGAGAGATGGATCAGCAGTTAAGAACACTGGTTGTTCTTTCAGAAGACCTAGGCTTGAATTCCAGCACTCACATGGCAGCTAACAACTGTCTGTAACTCCAGCTCCGGGGATCTGACAGCTACTTCTGTCCTCCATGGGCATTGCATGACATGGTTGCACTTACCTACATGCAGGCAATACACACATACATATAAAATAAAAATAATAAATAAAATAAAAAAGACTCAAGTTTGAGGCCAGGCATGGTAACACATGCCTGTGATCATAGTACTCAGGAGGTAGAGACAGGGGGATCAGAAGTTCAAAGTCATCCGTGACTACATCAAAAGTTCTAGGCCAGACTGGGCTACAGGAGACTGTCTCTAAACAAACAAAAAGCCCTCAGGTATGCATGATAATTAAAATTGTGTGTGCATATATCCTGCATAAGCCTATGGAGGAATTGGTACATAGTCACCAAATAGAGATATCAGCTTGGCTTAATAGGAAAAGACTGGGATAAAGTAATTTATGGCGTCCCAAGTAAAACTAAATGGTAGTTCTAGTCTAAGCCTTCCCCAAACATGTTGTCTGGGTATGGTGACTCACATCTGTAGTCTCAGCTCACTGGAGGCAGACAGGAAGATCTTGAGTTCAAGGCTAGCTTCTTCCAGGCTAGCCTGGGATGTAAATTGAGACCCATCTCCAACAAAGTCTGTATCCTGATGGATCACTCACCTAAGTTTCTGTCGTTCTGTCTTGGCCCTTGGAGTTTTAGAAGAAGCTGTTCTGCACAAACAGGATTCTTTCCTTTGGTCTTTCCTTGGGATCTCCAATCACTGAGAGTTCAGTGTTTCCATATAGCCTAAGAGCTAAGTCATCCCCTAGAGCCAGAGCTGGGTGCCAGGCCTTAGGCCAGTAAACAGGCCGGCAGGTAAAGACAGGCCCAGGTTCCTTGTAAACTAAAGATTCCCAAGCTTTGTTTCCCTCTCAAATGTCAGCTGGCGTAGAAAAAGGTTGCAATCCAGAGCTAATTAGATGGGCATGTCTGTCTCAGATCTACCCTCAGGGGACCAGTCAGAGAACAACAGCAGTTACTGACAGTTGGCAGACATCTTTATATAATTGATATGTTAAGTTGTTGCCTATTCAAAGAAAGGACAAAAATAATATTTGTTTGTTTTGAGACTGGGTCTCACTTATGTAGACCAGGCTGACCTGGAACTCACGGAGATCTGCCTGCCCCTATCTCCAAAGTCCTGGGGTTAAAGGTGTGTGCCATCATGCCTAGCTAAACATAACATTTCTTCATATGCAGAGTTCCTGTAATAAGAGAATCTTACATTTTATGCTAAGAATAAAATGGGAGCTGGGTGTGGTGGCACACGCCTTTAATCCCAGCACTTTAATCCCAGCACGCCTTTAATCCCAGAGGCAGGCGGATCTCTGTGTGTTCGAGGCCAGCCTGGTCTCCACAGGGAATCGAGGCCAGCTAGGGCTACAGGGAGACCCTGTCTCAAAAAGATCAAAAAAAAAAAAAATGGGGAAGCTCTGCATGGCAAATGCCTGATCTCAACACCCCTGAGGCTGAGGCACAAGGGTAGCCATAAAGGTCAAGGCCAACCTGGGCTCCGTAATGAGACTTTGGTCTCAATAAAGCAGAAAGAGGGCTGGGGATGTGGCTCAGTTGGTAGAATGCTTATCTAGCATGCACTGGGTACAAGCTTGTAAAGATCAGAAGTTCAAAGGGCATCCTCAGCTAAAGAGTAAGTTTTAAGCTAGCCTGGACTATGTGAGACCCTGTCTCAAAAATAATGTCCGGCAAGATGGCTCAGTGGGTAAAGGTGCTTGCCTTCAAGCCCAGTGGCCTGAGTTCAGTGCTTGGGACCCACAGGATAGAAGGAGAGAACTGACTCTCAAAAGCTGTCTATTGGGGGCTGGAGAGATGGCTCAGCGGTTAAGAGCACTGTGACTGCTCTTGCAAAGGACCCGGGTTCAATTCCCAGCACCCACATAGTGGCTACAAACCGTCCTTAACTCCAGTTCCAGGGGAATCCGAAGCCCTCTTCTGACCTCCGCAGCATTGCACGACATGGGTGCGCTCACATACATTCAGGCAATACACTTGTACACATAAAATAAAAATAAATAAAATATAGCTGTCTATTGATGTACACACACACACACACACACACACACACACACACAAAGTAAATGTAATAATAAAATAAGTAAATAAAAACAGCAGGTTAAAAAACAGGAAGGAGCACGCCTGCTTAGTCCCAGCCCTTGAGAGGCAGAGATAGGCAGATCTCTGTGAGTTCAAGGCCAGCCTGGTCTACATAGTAAGACCAAAAAAAAAAAAAAACAAATAAACAAACAAAAAAAAACCCTAAAACAAACAAGGAGGAAGGATATATTTGGGAGAATTATTTCGCTTTTAAGGCTAAAAATCAGAAAATAGAGCCAGCAGCTCAGTGGGTAAAGGTGCTTGTCACTAAGCCTGATGCGATCTGAGTTCTGAGTTCAGTCTCTGGGACCCACATAGTGGAAAGAGAGAACCGACTCCTGAAAGTTGTCCTTTGACGTCCATACCCATACCACAGCACTCATGTGCCCATACGTACACACACACACACACACACACACACACACACACACTACACGCACTGAATAAACACGTAGTATTTTTTTAATATGTAACAATGTAATAATTTCTTAATCAGAAATTCAGTTTCCTAAAGCTGTTACACAGTCACTGTCAGCAGGCAGAGCAGCTTCAAAGGTGGATGATGGTTTGTGCTGAGCTCTGTTAGGACTGGCTGAGTGATTGGCAGCCTCCTGGCTTGATTCTGCTGGATTTTAGAATTTTATTCTGTTATCAGAAAATTGCCACCATATTACCAGGGTGAACCAGGCTCTAATATATTAGCTCTAAGTCAGTTAATACATCATGTTACTGAGTAGTGACTCCTCATGTTTATAAACATATCCACATTTGTCTGTCAGACCTCATGATGGATTGTGTGGGCTTTCTCATTGGGCACCATTCTTTTTCGTATGTAACTCATGCCTCTCTCCACATCACAGTCTTCTGGTGGTCCGTGGTTTCTGCATCTCTGTTCGTGGTATTCCTAAAAGTATGTAGGTAGAGACCAGAAAATGTCTGTGTTCAGTAAGTGTAAGAAAAATACGGTTTAAAAAAATATTTACATAACTTAAAGACAATAACAAGTAAAAGAAGAAACTGATGATTTAAAGGAAGATCCTTTTTAAAAATGTAATCAGCAAAATGAATTTTATTTCTTGATCCTCAAATCTGTGTGCAGCAAATTTCTGTTAAAGAAAATCTCCTGAATGGTAAGTGTGTTTTCCTGGGTGAACCAGGCATTGAACGCATCAGCAGAGGAGTGGGGGAAATAGTTTTGCCTCCTCGTTTATGGTCAGTCTGTTTTAAGGGTCAGATTTTATGTTCCTTCATTTTGGAAGAAGTGGTACCCCCACAAAAAAAAAGAGAAATTAGAGGAGGTCGGGAAGGAGGAGAGAACAGAGGGAGGGCAGGAGGGAGGACGAGAAAAAGAAAATGCTAAGGACTTAAAGAAAACGCTATCAACCTGAAGTATGGAGAACTGGCTCTGGCTTTACAGCAGACTCAGTGCGGAAGGTGCTGGTTGTCAGGTCCAGGATGAAGATGATCCAGTCTTTGTTACCGTCTCATTTACTCTGTGTTTGAACTTGAGACCCTTAGACCAGAGACTAGGGAGCTAGAGGAAGTATCCTAGGAGAATAATGACCGTGTGACCATGGTGTGTCTTTTAATTTATGTTTTATAAATTTCAGGTTGTAATTCCAATCGTGTTTTAATCACCATGGAAATCATGTGCAAACATATCAGCATAACTAAGTCTGTTTCTAAATAATTCAACGAAATGAAATACTTGTTGTTGAAAGCCGTTGATGTTTGTGAGAAAATTTTGTTTTTTCTGAGTGTCTTTCCAGATTGGCTATTTCAACAGAGCTTGAGCATGGCATCTTTACATAAATCAAAGAAAAATTAAAGTAGAAAGTATGTCCTCAGAGCCGGGCGTGTTTCCCTGGCATGGGCATGTAGTAGCACCTGTGGTCCCTGCCCTTGGGAAGTAGAGGCAGGAGGATCATGAGTTCAAGGTCACCCTCCACTACATAGGGAGTTCGGGGCCAGTGCAAGCCCCGTGAGACTCTGTCTGAAAAAGGAGTGGGAGGGGTGGGGGGGGAATGTCCTGTATTTGGAATTTACAAAGGGTAATTATGTTGTTTTAAATGAAGATTTCTTTTCCTGGCCTGTACAAGGCAATCATCTATGTAAAACATAGATGGATCTCCCCTGTATTTTACAGTTAATTGTATGGAAAAATGCTATCAAAGTTGAGCAAGAAATTTTGGAAATCCGCTGTTGTGTGTTGTGTTACGACCTCGTGGTCCCCTTCTGACTGATCTTGCCTTACCTTCTCTTGCTGACCGTTGGCAGACTCAGTCTTTACGTTTTCACAAAGAGCTCATGAAGAGGACGCTAGGGAGACCCACGCATGCCTTTGAGGCTAGGGACTACATTGTAAGTCCTCCCATGATGCAGCCTTTGCAGTCCCAGAACAGCCACTAACCCCGCAGACAGCGCCAAGACTGGGGATACGGTGCGGCAGAACTTCACAGTGCCCCCCGCCCCCAAATCTCAGCAGAGGCAACCAAACCCCAGGGGGCTGTTAAAGGTCTTTTTCTATAAATTCAACAGCAGTTTCGTGTCCAGATCGTGTAGACAAACAACCCGAGCATCCTAATGCTCATGCTCACCCAAAGAGCTTCCTGACGCTCACCCAAAGCCCTAGTGATGGCTGTTGAACGGAGCTCGCGGTTGGCCTGCCTCTTTTTTCTTTCGACTTCGGGTTAAATCTTTAAAGGGCCTTCAACTGCCGCGTGAGATGTCTGTGGGGGTCTCTGCGTGTGAGTTTACGGCAAAAATTTACCCACAAAGCCAAGCTACGGCACGCACTCGGGGAAAAGCAGCATTTTGTGCGTGGTGGTGTGGCCATGCACAGGTCCACGTCCGTGTTTGCGGCAGGTGGATCCCTAGGGTGGTGGATCCCTAGGGTGGTGGATCCCTAGGGAGGTGGATCCCTAGGGTGGTGGATCCCTAGGGAGTCGTGCCTCAGCGCCCGGAAAGTGAAAGCGAAGGGCGGGCAGAAAGAGCAGGTTCCACCCAAACGCACCATTTACCTAGCTTTCATCCTGTCCCCTTTCTTTGCGCTTCAGGTTAGTACCTGTGACTGTCCGATAACACATGGACGCGCTGGCTCTGTCTCCCTCGTGTGTTATTGACGCTCATGTCTCCCAGAGCTCTTAATGGCGTCTGCTCCCTCCACTGTCTCGTCACCCACGCCATTATTCTCCTGGACGATGCCTTGCTTTCTAATCAGAAGTCGTCTGATTGGCTGGCTTATGCCTTAAGACCAAAAAGCACTTTATCACCATTAAAAAGAATTCCACACAGCAGGGTGGCACCTCCAGGAGGTGACGTGGTGCCATCCACTTCAGAAAATGGAATTTGAGAATTTTGGTGTTTCTAAAATTGAATTTGAGATGTCAGTATTTCCCATTTCTATTGGGATATGTGTTTGATTTTAATCATTTGTCCTCATTTTGTCTTCCTATGCAACATATTAACATTAGAAATTTGGTTCTAGAATGTTTGTAATTTCAAGTCACGGAAGGAGACCAGGAGAAAACAAATTGGTTTGAATGTCGGTTCTTGGAATTAGCAGTAAGATCACGTGTGAGAAAATGCCAGTGTCCGCTAGTGAGCTCTGTGGGTAGTCTCCTGCTCTGTGCTGGGGGTGTGGTCTGTCTCAACAATGAACTCAACTTGTAATGAACAAATCTGTGCTAAAGCTCCCAGGAGGGTCAGCAAGTTCACTGCCACAGCCAGCAGCAGAGTCC
Organism: Nannospalax galili; assembly: GCF_000622305.1. Classification (NCBI taxonomy): domain Eukaryota; kingdom Metazoa; phylum Chordata; class Mammalia; order Rodentia; family Spalacidae; genus Nannospalax; species Nannospalax galili. Next base: position 7,300,582 of record NW_008331486.1, read on the forward strand.
TGAATGTGCCTATGTGGACCCTTTCTTCCAATGGCTGTCATGTGGTTTCTTTCCCAGTCAAAAATCTTTTTCCCTCATAGGAACAATGTCTTTAAAAAAAGATTGCCTATTTACAAAGAAGTTGGCTTTTAAATCCATCTTAAGGATGGAAAAAACTAAGGACTTTGAACCCCCCCCAAAACCAATTTAGAAATCCAAGGGTACTTTCCTTTTGAAAAAGATTTTTTAATTTTTTGTTTATGTGTATGAGGCATGAGTATATGTGTACCACATGGTCTGCAGTGTCTGAGGAAGCCAGAAGAAGGCATCAGATTCCCTGGAACTGGAGCTACAGAAGGTTGTGAGCCACTCAACATGGGTGTTGGGAACTGAACCTGTTTTGTCTGCAAGAGCAGCAAGTGCTCTTAACCACTGAGCCATCTCTCCAGCCCCTCTAAGGGCACTGATATTTTGTCCCCTAAATATATGTTTGGACCCACCTACCAGTTACTAGGCCTTTTTGGATTGCTAATGACTTTAGGTCATATAATGTACTGAACTCTTCTAAACAGACAGTGGGTCTCACAGAACCATGTATTTCTTTTCCGAGTTCTCAAGTCCCTCCTTTTATGCTTCTGGTCCAGGCCCAGCAGGATGGCAGCTGCTGTGACCCAACAGTGATCAAGTCACCCACTGCCCGCAGCACCCCGAGAGTCCATGCCATTGCCTGCCTATAGGCAACTCCCTGGCCTTTTTCAAATGCGACGTAGCCCCACAGACTACACTGCGTTCAGTGGCAAGCCTCAGGCCAGGTGTCATGTGACACCTGTCATCCCATCATCCCACCTCTAGAAACCTGAGGCTGGAGGATCAAGAGTTCAAGGCAAGCCTGAGTTGAACAGAAAGACCTAAAACTTCCCCAGATCAATAAATTAACTCTGAAAAAGAGCAGGCCTAAGGAGTCAACCCACTATGCAGGAAGTGGTCCTAGTGTGCAGGTGGGAGAGAGCATCGTAGTCACCTATAGCCAGGTGCAAAGAGATTTTCTGGTTCTAGAAGAAAGGTCATTTCTCACAACACTTTCTAGACCTCAGTCACCCACTTGTCAATATGAGTTTGTCCTAAGGCCTTTAAGAAATCCGTGGTCCAGCTGGGCACGATGGCAGCAAGCTGTAATCATGACACCTGGGAGGCTGAAGCAGGAGGATTGGTAGGAGTTCTGAGACCAGCCTGAATTATACAGTGAGACCATGTCTCATACAAAACAAAAGAAGAAAATACCAGGTTTCATATTTATTAAACTTTCTCAGCATAAAAAGATCACTTATACATCATAGAAAGAATTGGGTTCAGATTTTTTAAAAACCTGATTTTTTAAAGGACTGACAAGACGGCTCAGTGGGTAAAGGTACTTGCCACCAAACTTAAGGACCCAAGTTTGGTCTTTGGAACATTAGTGGAAGGAGAGACCAACTCCCAAAATTGTCCTTTGACCTCCATGTATGTGCTGTGGAGCATGTTTCTCTCTCTCTCTCTCTCTCTCTCTCTCTCTCTCTCTCTCTCGTCAGTCATTCAATCTCAGTCAATCATCAATCAATCAATCAATGTAAAGAAAAACACAGGGACTAGAGAGATTGCTCAGTGGTTATGAGTTCTCGTTGCTGATGCACAGGACCAGAGTTTAATTCCTAGCATCCATGGTCAGGTGGCTCACAACTCCTGTAACTCCAGGTCTGAGGGATCTGATGCCCTCTTCTGGCCTCCATGGGTACCCACATACAGGTGTACATACACACATAGAGAAACAAATGAATTAAAATTTAATAAATAACCTATAATAAGAACCAGGTGTGGTGGCACACACCTGTAATCCCAGCACTCAGTAGCCAGAGGCAGGAGAATTGCTGCAAGTTCAAGGCCATCCTGATCTACATAGCTAGTTCAGGACAACAAGAGCTATACATAGCAAAACCCTGTCTCAAAAAAAAGAAAAGAAAAGAAAAAAAGTCTGTATAAGATATTCTGGGAGAAATTTTGTAAACAAAGTGTTTTGTGACTGTTTTTCTTTTAGAGTCAATTATGTGTCACTGCTGGGGGTGTAGGTCAGCAGTGGGGATACTTGCCTCACATACATAGGGCCCTGGGCTCTGTCCCCCTCACCTCACACAAATCCTATGTCCCCCAGCAAGTTTATTTTTGCGTGCATCCAGGCTGAAGTGACAGGGCAGGACTGTCAGCTCTCCTCTCACACCTTCATCTTGGGTCTGGCACCTACGAAAAGTTGCTGCTAGGAACCAGCCCCTCTTGTGAACTTTCGCACAGATCCTCAGCCATTTTCACAAGTCGGCAGGTGAATTGATGTGTTATATCAGTCCAGTGGGACCAGCAAGTGTCTCCTCTTCTGACCTGTGTTTTTTTTTCTCTCTCTCTCTCCCTCTCTCTTCCCGTTACCTCTTCAATTTTTCCGTGAAGCTTTCTCTCAAGCTGGTAAGCACAACAAACCCCCGTGCATGTCCCAAGTCTAATTGGGTTTTTGGCGTGTTCTGTGGATGCTGTGCCATGTGCACCCTGTCTCCCACATTAACTGCTCACTGCATTTCACCTGCAGGTGCTTCTGTTGGTGTTTATTGGACCTCTGGGGTGTAGTAGTGACTGTCTTAGACTTTTCAAGACGCTAAGAAAATTAATGCTTAATATGATTTGGTTTTCCTTAATATCGAGGCCTTATAAGGATGATCGGCTCTCCCTATCCATATGAACACAAATGTCAGAAGCTGGTGTCGTTCATATTGGATCATTTTGTGTCAAATCAATTTCATATTTGGAAGGTGATCCTTTCTGAGAGGCAAAGAAGCAGGTTAAAAAAAACAAAAAGCTGGGTGTGGTGGCGCACGCCTTTAATCCCAGCACTTGGGAGGCAGAGGCAGGCGGATCTTTGTGAGTTCGAGGCCAGCCTGGTCTACATAGTGAGTTCCAGGACGGCTGGGGCTACAAGGAGACCCTGTCTCAAAAAAAGACAAAAAAAAAACAAAAACAGAAAAAACGCCGGGAACCTGAAGGAGGCACGTGGGTGTGACACACACCTGCGGAGACTGCTCAGGTTTGAGGCAGGGGATTACAGTGAGAAACTGGGTGCCAACCAGGGGTCGCTTAGCTGTGTGGGTGCCTTGGGTCTGGCAGATTTCAGCGGCCACGTGATGCTTTACTGGAGAAGCCCCTCCCTGCCTTGCTAGAGCTGCCTATCTCCTGTCTACCTGCCTACCTCCTTCACCCTGTAGCTGTAGTGAACAGCCAGACTAATCATTCGATTTAGTAAAAGAAACGCCTAACCAATGTAACCCATCACTGCACTTCCAACAGTGGGTGAGGGCTGGGGATGTGGCTCAGAGGTAGAGTGTTTGCCCAGCACGCACGAGGCCCTGGGCTCCGTCCTCAGTACCACTAAAAAGAAGAAGAATGGATGAAAGTGATGTGACTTTCCTGAATTCTCTCTCGGCTCACAGTGATGACCTGTATTAGCTCACCCAGTGAGGCGCATACTGGGTGTTCTGCTCTTGATGACCTGGGGCGGCGTCTGGCCATGACTTGCATAGAAACATGTATGTGCATGTGTGTTCATGCACACATAGATACACATCATTTCCCAGTCCTGTATTTGGTGACCCAGCCAACCCTAAAGAAAAAGGAGATTTTATGAAATAACATTTTGGAGACTGGAGTATATGAGGATTCGGTCATCTAGAAAGGTCTCTCCAGGAAGGAGCGAGACTTGGGCAGTCACGACTCCCGTCCCCAAGCAGTGTGGATCTGTTGGGTCATTGAACTGGGAGCCTCTGTGGCCAGGACTCACTTCTTAGCCTTCATCTGTTCTGCTGGGTGTAAGCAGGGAAAGGTGGCTTTTAGGCATTCTTTTCTTTTGCGATACAAGTCCTTTTGCCAGTTTGGTGTTGAAGTGTTGCTTCCTGCAATTCTTTTGAAGCCAATAAAAAAGTAAAACGGGGGGCGGGGCTGGAGGGATGGCTCAGTGGTTGAAGAGCACTGGCTGTTCTTGCAGAAGACCAAGATTCAAATCCCAGCACCCACATGGCAGCTAATAACCATCCATAACTCCAGTTTCAGGGGATCTGACACCCTCTTCTGTCCTCCTTGGGCATTGCACAACTTGGGTGCACTTACACACCTGCAGGCATAACACTCATACAAATAATAAATAAATAAATAAACAAACAAACAGACATTGGGGGGAGTGCTTGCTCTGCAAGCTTGAGGACCTAAGTTCAAATCCTTAGAGCCCATGTACAAAAGCTGGGCTCGGCCCCCACATATCTGTAACCTTAGTATTGGCAGGGGTGGGGGGGGTGTCAGGTGAACTCCAAGAGGAAGCTCACTAACCTGTCAGCCTAGCCAAAAAGACAAGAAAAGACAAGCTTCATGTTCAGGGAGAGACCACGCATCATCACACTGACATGCATGCACACACGCCCCACCCACACACACATGTCAAATATTGGATAGTAAATATGTTGGCTTCGGACTAAATGTCTCAAGGACCTGTTTTACCCAGGGCTTGTGTCCGGATGTGAAGCATGGTCCACACACAGAGCCCTCAGACACACATCTGGGTGTGTGTGACCACGTCTTTCAGGATGGGTTCCATAGTCTGCAAACTGGGCCGCTCCAGTGATGTCAGAGACATCCCTGCTGACTCAGAACTAGAAACAAGACGGCCTTCATGGCAAAATGCATCACAGGTCAGAGCATTGTTCAAAGAAACATAAGCTTCAAAGGCTGAATTGGGTGAAACGCCCTTTTAATATCTTTCTGTTAATCTGAAGTTTATAGAAGCTGCTGACCTGAATCTCCATGGCAACCAAAGTTTGAAGCTGTTCCAGGGATTTGTTTTCAAATAACAATGCCATTTGGTTATCCAGGGTAGCTACTGAAAGGGACCTGACTGGCCAATTAGGTTAACTCTTTATCATTTGAAGATAATGTATGGACTTGTCAGTTCATCAGGTCAGAAACACAAAGTGGGTTATTTTAGGTGTCTCTGTAGTCCTTCACAGGCTTATGCAAACCTCACAACCTACTTTAAATACTTTCAAAAGATTCAGTGCTCAGTTGCCTATGTTCAAGTGGCTGTAGCCTCCCATGGCTGCTGTGTCAGACTGTGCAGCCACAGAGTATTTCCATCACAGAAAGTTCTAGCGGGCTCACTGGTCACTTCCCAGATCTCACTTCCATACCATCATGTCTTGCATTGAGTTTTGTTGTATCCCATTTAATAAAAGTCTTGGGGCTGGGGAGATGGCTCAGTGGAGAAAAGTTCTTCTAATACAAGCTTGATGACCTGAGTTCAAATCCCCGTAATCCCTCAGGTAACTTGAAGCACAAAGTTAGGGCCAGTGAGATGGCTCAGTGGGTAGAGGCCTTTGTGACCAAGCCTGATGACATGAGTTCTATCCTGGGACCCACATGTGACCCTACAGATTGTCCTCTGACTTCCACCCATGCACTGCGGCATGTGCATGTCCCCATACAAAAAATAATTTTAAAAGTTCTCTTTCAAGCTCAGTGCTTGACTAGAACAAACTGAAAGGCAAACACTAGTTAAGTTCTCAGAGAGTCCCGCTGCAGAGTGGGAGAGGAAGACCAAGCCTCAGTGTAGGGTTCTCATGAAGGTCCAATTTTGCTTTCTCTTGGCTTCAGAACCTAGTGGCCCTTGCTTGGCTTGGTGGTGGGTGTCCCTCAGCCCCCCCCCCCACTTCTTAGTCCCTCCTGCTCACACCCAGTCACACATAGTGTCTCACCATGAGGCTCTGATCACATTAGCTAAAACGTCTCCTCAGTGCCTAAGTGGCAAACTTTTTGCTGACGCACACACTTTCTGGCCAGCATCTTAGCCTAATTGCCTAGAAGCTTCTGTCACAAGCCCCTGTATAAGCTGCTTGGCAAATCCAACCACATTCCGGAATCACACTCTCTGGGTTCCCTTCCTCTTGACCCCGTGCCAATCTTGCCCTTGTTTGAAAAGAATTGAGGTTTTCAAGTAAAATCTCTTCTGTAAATTTCTGGCTTACTCTCGGCCCATTGAATGCATTCCTCTTTCTTTATGAAAACAGCCTCATTTAAGAAGAAGCTTTTGACACTACAACATAGTCATAACTTCCCAACAAGGAAGCAGGTGTCCAGGGTTGGAAATGGCCGTTGATATTTTCTACCTAACGTGCATGCCCAAAGCATGGAAAAAGAGCTATGGGATTTGAAATGGGATTGCAGCCGGATGGGTGGGTGGCTCACGCCTGTAATCCCATCACTGTGGAAGCTGAGAGGCAGGAGCAAATTCAAGGCCAGCCTGGTCTACCCAGCAAATGGCAGGCAGACCCAGAGCTAAGAATAAAAAAAACAGGATCAGGAGCTAAGTATACTGGCTAACACTTGCAATCTCACTTGGAAAACAAAGGCAGGAGTGCCGTAAATTTGAGACTGCGGCCCAGTTGGTAGAGAGCTTACCTGGCACATATAAGGCTCCCAGCCCTGTAAAAAAGGACAAAAAAAAAGAGGGAAGTCACATTATACTTCTGATGGCAAAGAAGTGGAGGTTGTTTTCTTACACTATGGAGAGGTAATCTGGGGGTCCCAGGGGCAGTAGAGAGCTAAGTATTCCCGGAGGGGGTGATACATTTTTATTAACGTACCTTTCACCCACACCCTTGGAGGAACTCGATGACCCATCCATCTATCCACAGGGTGGGAACTCTTGTCCTTGCTAGGAGAGATGAGAAGGAATGCTTCGACTAAGGGCAACAGGTTTGACTTCTGCCTTACCACAATCACAGTTGCAAACAGGAAAACTAAGATTCCTTCGGGTCAGAAGCACTTCTTCCCGACTCTGCTCCGCAGGCCTTGCCCGGGCCTCTCCTGGAGCGCTCTGGCCCTCAGGTGGTTTGTGGGACTTTGGAACTTGGCCCACGTTTGGTTTTCATCTCAGCTGGTGTGGCAGGAGAGCACAGCCGGTTCTGAGAAGCAGCCTGTAACTCTGCAGGCCTGGCTTGCCCTCCCCTGCCCCGGAGCAGAGCGGCCTCTGGGCTTTCTGGCTTCTCATTTGCCTTGTCTGCAGGGTGCCGCACCTGAAGACTTCAGTAACCTCCCGCCCGAGCAGAGGAGGAAAAAGCTCCAACAGAAAGTGGATGAGCTCAATAAAGAAATCCAAAAGGAGATGGATCAGAGGTAGGTGGGTCAGCAAAACCAGTATGCCAGGCTCAGTCCGGAAAGACTGATTTTATTTTTATGTGGATGATGGTGCGTCTGTGTGTGGGTTTGTACATATGTGCACAGGTATTCACAGTGGCCAGAAGAGGGCAATTAGATCAGATCACCTGGAGCTGGAGTTACACTTGTTTGTAAGCTGCCTGATGTAGGTGGTGGGAGCAGAACTCTGGTCCTCTGCAAGAGCAGTATGTGTTCCTAACCTCTGAGCTATCTCTCCAGCCCCTAAAATAGATTTAAAGGTATTATTTTGGCAAGGTTTTTTTTTTTTTTTTTCATGTTGTTTACTGGATTTCCCTGGAGGGGTCATATTTTGAGTTTGAGGAGCAAAATACAATGATTGTCCTCTTTTTGTCTTGAGTTGTGCAAAGAGGAACTCTGAGTGCTGGGCACCCAGTGCTCCTGGGATCACTAATGTGTGTCACCGAGCTGGCATGGTGATGGATTTTAACAACTTCTTTGAATTTGCAGAGAAACAGGACGAGGTGCAGGGAGGCTGTGAAGTCAGGAAGGGGGTTTTGTGAAGGACATATTAAGGATGGGTGACTTAGATCCCCCCACCAGTTCACGTTGACGTGTTTTTTCCGTGTGATGAGAGAACATTGCCATAGTCCTGGGCCACGGTCCCCACGCTCTGTTGGTTCCTTCGCAGAGATGCCATCACCAAAATGAAAGACGTGTACCTGAAGAACCCTCAGATGGGAGTCATGTTGTTTACTGGATTTCCCTGGAGGGGTCATATTTTGAGTTTGAGGAGCAAAATACAATGATTGTCCTCTTTTTGTCTTGAGTTGTGCAAAGAGGAACTCTGAGTGCTGGGCACCCAGTGCTCCTGGGATCACTAATGTGTGTCACCGAGCTGGCATGGTGATGGATTTTAACAACTTCTTTGAATTTGCAGAGAAACAGGACGAGGTGCAGGGAGGCTGTGAAGTCAGGAAGGGGGTTTTGTGAAGGACATATTAAGGATGGGTGACTTAGATCCCCCCACCAGTTCACGTTGACGTGTTTTTTCCGTGTGATGAGAGAACATTGCCATAGTCCTGGGCCACGGTCCCCACGCTCTGTTGGTTCCTTCGCAGAGATGCCATCACCAAAATGAAAGACGTGTACCTGAAGAACCCTCAGATGGGAGACCCGGCCAGCTTGGACCAAAAACTCACCGAAGTCACCCAGAACATGGAAAAGCTGCGGCTGGAGACCCAGAAGTTTGAGGTGTGGCTCAGGGTGTGGTCTGGGCGGGCCTGGGGAGAATCCCCCATCCTCTCTGTGGGAAGTGTGACGGGAGTGCTGTGCCAGTCATGAATTTGGGCAGAGGAAAACCACGTTGCTGATGCACCAGTGGGCCTGGGGTTTCCCCAGGTGACCTCAGAGCCATGGGATTGAGCTAGAAGGAAGTATACAAGGGATTTACCCATGATCATATGGCTGCTGAGCCCAAGGTTGCAGCCCATCAACAAGTGCGTGAGACAACGGGTAAACAGCCTCCTGCCTTCTCCAGCCCCGCATGAGGAGGACGCAGTTGCCCATGAGCCCACCTGTACAGCCATGTGGGACCTGTGACCTCAGCCAGGCCTTCACACATCTGTTGAAGTGTCTGCCCTGCCCTGAGTTGGGACCTGGCAGCTCACAGTTTGGCCTAGGGTAGCCCAGGTTCCAGTCTTCTGTGGCTTTTGTTTCCAGGCCTGGCTGGCTGAGGTGGAAGGCAGGCTCCCAGGACGAAGTGAACAGGCACGCCGACAGAGTGGATTGTATGATAGCCAGACGCCCCCGACGGTCACCAACTGTGCCCAGGACCGGGAGAGGTACAGTATCTCTGAGCCCTGCCTCTAGCAGAGGACCAGACTTACTCTGTATTTACTTCTAAATTCTGGAATCTCAAGTGAGCATAAGGCTCGTGTGAGGGACCGGAGTGCCATCTATTGCCAGTTTTACCATCCAGTCTGGGCTGGCCACGCAGGTTGGCGGGACTCTGGAGTGATGGGGGCAGACCCGTGTCTACGGATGGTTTGCTATAGTTGCTGCGTGTCTTCCTCTCTTGAGCAGCCCAGATGGTAGTTACACGGAGGAGCAAAGCCAGGAGAGCGAGCTCAAGGTGCTGGCCACGGATTTTGATGACGAGTTTGACGATGAGGAGCCGCTTCCTGCCATAGGGACCTGCAAGGCCCTGTACACGTTTGAAGGTACGTACCACTGCCCACCCACAGACCTGCCTTTCTAAACTCACTGGGCCACTCCTCTCTTCTGTGGAGCAGAGCGTGGTGTGTGTGTGTGTGTGTACATGAACTTGTGTACACATGCATGTGGAGGCCAGAGGTTGACATCACCTTTTTTAAATTTTTTTGAGACAGGGTCTTACTGTGTAACACTGGCTGCCCTGGAACTCACTGTGTAGACCAGGTTGACCTCCACCTTCCAACTCACAGAGATCTGCCTGCCTCTGCCTCTCATGGGCTTGAGTTAAATGTATGCACCAGCACACTTAGCCCACCACCTTATTTTTTGAAACAAGGCCTCACACTGAACTTGGAGCTCACTCAGTCAACTAGGTTGGCTGGACAGAAGGCCCCAGGGGTCAGTCTGGTCTCACTGCTTTCCTCGCTCTGGGATTACAGGTGCATGTTGCCATGCCTGGCTTTTTATGTGGGTATTGGGGGTTAAACACAGTCCCTCATGTTTGCATTGCAAACACTTTACTGACTGAGCCATCTCTTCAGCCCCAAAACTTAATCTAGAAACTTCCTTCCAACCTTTGTTATTGTTTTGGACTGTTATTATTGTTTGTTTTCTTTTCTTTATTTATTTATTTGGTCTTTTTAAAAAATTTATTTTATTTTATTTTATGTGTATGACTGTATTGCCTGCATGTATGTGAGTGCACCCATGTCCTGCAATGCCTCCGTCAGAAGAGGGCTTCGGATTCCCCCGGAACTTGAGTTAAGGATGGTTCATAGCCACCATGTGGGTGCTGGGAATCAAACCTGGGTCCTCTGCAAGAGCAGTCAGTGCTCTTAACCACTGAGTCATCTCTCCAGCCCCCTTTATTTTGTATTATTTTTATTTTATGTGTATGTGTGTATTGCCTGCATATAGGCAAGTGCATCCATGTCGTGCAGTGCCTCGGAGGTCAGACAAGGTCTTTGGATTCCCCTGGAACTGGAGTTAAGGACAGTTGTTAGCCGCCATATGAATGCTTGGAATTGAACCCAGGTCCTCTGGAAGAACAGCCATCTCTCTAAACCCCAGTTTTGTTTTTTTAGAGACAGGGTCTCCCTGTAGCCCCAGCTGCCTGGAATTCTATGTAGACCAGGCTGGCCTCAAACTCACAGAGATCCTCCTGCTTCTGCCTTCAAAGTGCTGGGAGTATAAGTGTCTGCCACCCACAGCTGGACTGTTATTGTAAGCCTTTGGCTACCTGCAGAGACCTTACCTGCCATGTAGCATGATGCTCACAATTCTGTTGCTCACTGTTGACAGTGCTCTTGTCTAGCTCCTGGAGAGTAGGATGCAGGCAGAAGGGCCTGGCATCCACTATAGGGAAACCTAGCAGACAGACTACAGAGGACACTGACGGAGTCTGCGGAAGAGGGTCCTGTATGCTGGGAAGACGAGAGTTTAGAGCTCTCTGCTCCCTAGAGCTGAGGCAGGGGCATGGCCACGAGTGGAGAGATGAGGCAGAGTTTGCTGCTGCTGAGGGTGAGAGATCTGGGGCTAAGGCTGTAGTTGAACATAGACTAGAAAATGGCACGTATCTGGGGGCCAGGGAGATGCTCAGTTGGTAAAGGGCCTACCATTCAAGCCTGAGGACCTGCGTTCAATCCCCAGAACTCATGTAGAAAAAGCCAGATGTGGTGGTGCACGCTTGTAATCCTAGCACTGAGGAGCAGAGACAGGCAGATTTCTGGGGCTCATTAACTAGCCAGCCTGGCAGAATTGATGAGCTCCAGGTTCAGTTGAGAGATCTTGTCTCAAAATATGAAGTGGACAGCCAGCGAGATGGTTCAGGAGATCAAGGTGCCCACCATCAAGCCTCATTTCTGAGTTTGATCCTTGGAACCTTCATGTTGAAAGAAGAAAACTGACTCCCACAAGTTGTCCTGTGACCTCCACATGTGTATCGTATCACACACATTCATACACATGGAAGGGAAAGTACTTGGGTGAGGAACACAAGCATCCTGTTTTACAAGGCTAGCACTGAGGAGATGCTGCTGGGGTTTGCTGTTGATGTGTGGGAGCAGGAGCTGTTGTTCCCATGTGGGGTCAGAGGGGCGGCTGGAGGGGCAGCTGTGCTTCTAACCGGTAAGCCCCAACATGACATCATGCATAGAGTTTACTGATGATTCCATGAGAGAAGCAGTCAGGGCTCAGGTAGGTTCCAGGCCTGGGGATGAACCAGCTTGCCAGATTCTATAGGACTTGTCAGAGCCTTTGACAGACTGAATGTTCATTGTGGTAAGAAGGGACTACCGGGGGAAATGTCAACGAAGCTTAACTTCATATCTACAACTCCCACCTCCCCCCAACACACTGTGACCCTGCTAACAGCTCCCTAAACAATTGCCCTCTGTTCCGGTTTTATCTCTGTTGCTATGATAAAATACTCTTAACAAGAAGCTGGAGAGATGGCTCAGCAGTTAAGAGAGCACTGGCTGCTCTTGCAGAGGACCTGGATTCAATTCCCAGCACCCACATGGCGGCTAACAGCCGTCTGTAACTCCAGCACCAGGGGATCTGAAGCTGTCTTCTGACCCCCAGGGGTATTGCGTGCATGTGATATGCTTATATCCATGCAGGCAAAACACTCATACACACAAAAATAATATTAAATTAAAATACCCTGACAAAAAGGCAATGTGATTAACGGGGTTATTTTAGCTCACAATTCCAGGGAAGTCAAGGTGGCGGGAACTTAAAACAGCTGGTCACACCCACAGGCAAGATCAGGGAGGCAGGAATGAATGAATGGTACAAGCTTGGGGTTAGCTAGCATGTCGTATACAGTCCAGAACCCAAATTCAAGGATGGAGCTGCCTACCTCCGAGAGGCTGGGTCTTCCCACCTCCATTCAGGCACTCAAGACAATTCCCAGGCCGGCCTGATCAAGACAGTCCCTCACTGAGACCGCCTTCCTAATTGATTCTGTATCAAGTTGACATTTAGAACTAACCCCTCTCTCCAGCCCGCTCCGAAGCAATGACTCAGCAGTTAAAAGCTCTTGCTAATCTTGCTGAGGAGTCAAGTTTGGTTCTTAGCACCCATGTCAGACGGCTTACAACTGCCTGTAACTCCAGCTCCAGGGGCTCCAACACCGTCTTCTAGCCTCACATGTGCATACCCCCCCTACATATACATAATTAAAGATAAAATATTTTTATATACTTATTTTTGTGTGTGTGTGTTTTGCCTGTATGTGTGTAAGTGCACTCATGTCATGCAAAGCCCACGGGGGCCAGAAGATGGCACCAGATCCATTGGCTCTAGAGTTGTAAACAGTTGTTAGCTGCCATGTGGGTACTGGGAATTGAACCCAGGTCTTCTGGAAGGACAGCCACTGCTCTTAACTGCTGAGCCATCTCTCCTGTTCCAAAAATAAATATTAAAAAAAAATTTTAACTCAGTACTTGAGATGCGGATCTCTATGAGTTCAAGGCCAGCCTCGTCTACATAGTGAGTTCCAGGCCAGCCAGGACTACAAGGAGACCCTGTCTCAAAAAGACCTAATATAAATAATAATAATAATAATAATAATAATAATTTTTTTTGTCTTTTTGAAGCAGGGTCTCCCTGTAGCCCCAGCTGTCCTGGAACTTACTATGTAGACCAGGCTGGCCTTGAACTCACAGAAATCCGCCTGCCTCTGCCTTCCAAGTGCTGGGACTACAGGTGTGTGCCACCACACCTGGCTAATAATAATAATTTTAAGAACAACAACTACTAACCAACAGACCCTTCCAGTATCTGCCTATAAGTGTGGCTGGTTCTTGAACGAATCTTAGAGGATGGTCTGGGGGCCTCATTAAAGAGAGGGCACAGAAATGTTATGGGTGACATACTTCTAGTCCAGACTCAGGGCTGAACTAAAAGGAGAGAGCCAAGACTGCCCCAACAGCTCATCCCTGAGCCTATGAAGATGCCCCTTCTCCCCAGGGAAGGGACAAGCAGGAGGAGGGTCCCAGTGAACCCAGGTATCCTGGGCTGTGTTCCAGGGGCCAGGAGAGCAAGGGGCTACCGTGTTGCAGGCAATGGGGGAGGATGTAGGGACACTGGTAGAAAGGGCTCTGGAAGCTAGGGAGGGTCCCTGGGGAGAAACCCCAAAAGGTAGGGCATAGAGGGGCGATTCACCATGGGGAGGATGCCCAGAGGACCTAGGGAAGGGTCCACAGACAGAAGGGGACCCCTAGAAGTGTCCCTGTGGGTGGATGCTCAGGGCAGCATGGAGGACCCAGCATCCACCAGAGGACCAATGGGGAGACGCTGTATGGCCTTCACCTTGACTCCTGCTCCATTGCTAGACCCCTGCTTCCATCCCCTCGCACTACCTGGGAGCCTCATCTTTTCCGTTTGCCTTTTTAGGTCAGAATGAAGGCACCATTTCCGTAGTTGAAGGAGAAACGCTGAGCGTGATCGAGGAGGACAAGGGAGACGGGTGGACTCGCATCCGCAGAAACGAAGACGAGGAGGGTTACGTCCCTACTTCCTATGTCGAAGTCTATTTGGACAAAAATGCCAAAGGTGCTAAGACTTATATTTAATCTCACTTTTAAAAAACTCTAAAAAAACACTGGAGTCGGTTCTCCCCACCGCTGTGGTTGTTCCAGGCCTTCAAGAGGCTGACGGAGAGCAAGCACGCAGTCACAGTCTGACCTCAGACGCACGGGGACTGGTGGTATCAAGTGCCTATGTTGGCTCGTCTGGCTTGGCAGTGTTCTGGTTCTGCTTGCTGAGGACACTGCAGAGCTGCCCCTGCGGGCTTCTGGCTGTGTCATTTGAAATCTCATAAATGTCTCCACTTCTTGCAGCAGCATCTGTAGATTTAAAACAAAATGTTATATTCTTAGCCAGGGGTGGTGGCTGGTGCCTATAATCCCAGCACTCCAGAGGCTGAGGCAGGAGGATCACATTGAGTTCCAGGTTAGCCTGGGCTACAGAATGAGACCCTGTTTCATTAAAAAAAAGTTTTAGAATAAAACTTCTAATTATTAATACTTACTGATTTAAAAGCCCCTGGTCCAAGACTTCTGTTGGCTTGTTTCTATGTCTTGTCTTCCGGGCCTTGAACCACAGTTAGATTTGGTAACTTCTCCAGTGGCATTAAATCACATCTCCCTGCCTGGAGTAAAGACCTGGGGCTTTCTCTTGGGGCTCACGGTGTGTGCTTTCTCTCGGTATGGTCACTGTTGCTACTGGGGTCCTCATGCGACCATCCTTTTATGTCTGTGTGTCCCAGACAGCCGAGTGAAGCCCACCCAGCAGGCCGGCTCACACCCCAGGCTTCTGACTCCAGCACTGGCCGTGAGCGGGGTGCCTCCACCTTTTGAGCACCCCTGTGGGCTTGACTTTTCTCATATGTTGTTAGTACCTGGTGTGGCAGCCGCTATGCCCATACGAGGCCGTGGCATGACCCTTTCAAGGGTGGTCTTTTTTTTTTTTTTTTTTTTTTTTTTGGTTTTTTATTTTTTTTTTTTTTTTTTTGCCCCCAGGGCCCGGCAGACCCCCATGTAACCCAAAAGGCCGTGGCATGACCCTTTCAAGGGGTGTTTTTTTTTTTTTTTTTTTTTTTTTATTCCTTGGCACCTGTGAGATTCAAAGTTTGAACTTACTGGAAATTGTTTTGGGATCTCTGGCTCTTTTTATCTGATTAACAGCCAGAATGAAATAAACTATCCCAGTGTTTTAAAGGAATCTGGGCCATGTGGGAATTGGCATTTTTAAGTTGGTGTTGGAGGGTAGAAGGTGGCACTGGTCACATGCAGAAACAGCTGCCAAGGCCAATACTGAACTGTGTCCATAGTGACAACCCACCCCAATCACGGAGAGCCAGCTGCAGATGGGTCTGCATGGGAGAGTCCGTGTCTGACTCTCATTTGACTTATCATTTATGTCTTTTAAGTAAGAAATTTGCTCCTAATCTCAGTATTGGGAACTCGTTTTACAAGGTGAGGTCAATTTAATTTAAAGCTGCTTTTTTAATTCCAAAGAGAGGCAATTTTAAATACATTTTTCCAGAAACAACTTGAAGCAGGTTACATAAAATATATATATAATGAAGTTCCAGGCGGGGCGGGGGGGGAATAGGGATAAGAGATCAAAGACCAAAGGATTTACCAACATGGGTCAACTTGGTGGAACAATGGTTTCCATTAGCTCTGCTCTTTTTTTCTTTTTGGAAATCCTAATAAGTTTATTAGGCTTACTAACAGAGTGTAGGGTGGGGGTTTATTTACAGAAGAGTGGGCCCCCCATTTAAGGCTGCGCTGGAAAGTCCACATTCAAATATAGATCCTGTGACTTCCCGAGAGAGGAGCCTCATGGCTTTCTTGGCTAAAGCTGCATTTTTTTAAAAAAATGTGGACCTGGGGTTGGGACCTGGGGTTGGGACTCGGGCCTCATGCATGCTAAGCAGGCATACTGCCACTGAGCTGCGTCCTGGCCCTTCAGCTGCTTGTAAAAAGTGAGGACAGTCCACTTAGCCAGGTTCTGGAACCCATAGCAGGTGTGTTTTGAGACCCTAGCAGAGCCACTGAAATGGAATTGAGCAAGCTTTACTTACTGACAGCCTGTTTTTTTTTTTGTTTTGAGACAATGTCTTGCTGTGTAGCCCAGGCAGACCATGAACTCATCCTCCTGCCCCCATCTCCTGAGCAGTAAGACAAAGACATTGTTTATTTAAAAGAGTAACAGACTCTTGGGCCATGGCAAAGGTAACTCAGAGAGATTCCCAGTGCCTTTCCCCCATTTCCATTGACCACATCTTACAGTTTAGTACAGTCTCTGGATTAGGAAGCTGACCTAGTTGGCCTGACTTTTTAAAAAAGTACACTTTGATTTTGGTATTCAAATTTCTTTTGAGAACTTTTGCTGGCGGTGTGTTTAAAGCTGCTCATCCTGAGGCCTCTTCAGGGGCCAAGTTTCAGTTCCCCCTGCAAGAACTCTGAGTTCCCAAGGATCTAATTGAGGGAGCTGGAGGAAGGGACCAGCTTTCTGCAAGTGACCAGGTGACTAGAAAGACCCTGGATATAAATCTGCCCACTGTGTCCTGTGCAGAACCCACTTCTAGGCTGTGATTTCTGGAAAAGGCAAGCTCATCCCCTGGAAATCTCAAAGTGGGATGGAGCCGGTGAGCAGCCTGCTGGGGGAAATGGAGGGGTTTCCCCTCTGAGTTGTACAAGTCTGGTTGGGCAATAGCTTGGGGAGCTCAGTTTGGATATATACATGTGTGGTTACTGTTTTAAGTGTGTCATGAAGTTGGCTACCTTAGGACCCTAGCAGATGAATCTGTGGTCCATTGAGCAAACCAAATGATACTTTGTAGCTTTCCATCTAGCCAAGAGTGAAGTATAGAAAACAGCAACAGTTGCCAAAGTAGCAAAAATATCTGTTTCCTTGGAAAGTACACTTAGTTTTCTTCCAACAGCTTGCCTTAAAAGAAAGGAAAGGGAGCTGGAGAGGTGGCTCAGCAGTTAAGAGCACTGGCTGCTCTTGCAGAGGACCCAGGTTCGGTTCTCAGCACCCACATGGTGGCTAACAACCATCCATAACTCCAGTTTCAGGAGATCCAACACCCTCTTCTGTCCTCCGAGGGCATTACCTAACATAAGTGCACTTACAGGCAGGCAATACACCCATACACATAAAAGAAAAATAATAAAAATGAAGTGGTTAAAAGAAAGGAGATTGGGGGAAGTGAGGTGGGAAGGGATGACTCAGCAGGTAAGCTGCCAAGCCTAACAACCTGTGTTCGGTCCCCAGGACCCACATGGTGAAAACAGAGAATGGACTCCCTCAAGTTGTCCTTTGCCCTACACATGCACATGGTTACTGCCACACACAAATAAATGTAAAAATTTAAAAAGAGGAGGAGGAGCCGGCTGTGGTGGAGCACACCTTTAATTCCAGCACTCGAGGCAGAGGCAGGTGGATCTCTGAGTTCAAGGCCATCCTGGTCTACATAGTGAGTTCGAGGACAGCTCGGGCTACAGGGAGACCCTGTCTCAAAAAGACCAAAAAAAAAAAGAGGAGGGAGGGAGATCTGAGCTGCCCACAGCTTCCTCATTTTAGCTGAAAGATACATCTACCAACCACCCAGGAGCCTCCCCCCATCCCTAGTGGCAATCATACCCTGCCTCCCCTAAACCCCACCCTCCTGCCACCCAGCCTTGTGAGCAGGGCTGCTGTCTCCTGATGCCCATAAATTCAAAGCATCTGTTTGATTTTTGAATAATGCCAGAGTACCTTCTCTCTTTCTGTTGTGGCGTCTACAATGTGCTTAAATCATTGCCAAAATATTTAGACTAGAGTAACATCCAATTGGTCTTGTGTGGTTTTGTTTTTTAAATCGCTTTCTGTTAAATGTGTCCATAATTCTTTGCTACAGAACATATTTGTATATACTACAATTTGAAAACTAAAAGAAATGACTTGAACAAGTTGTTTTAACTAAGTTTCAATCTTTTTTTCTTTTCTTTTTTTTTTTAACCTGTTTGTTTTATTGCCCATTCTGCTGCCTAACCACCTTTTTGTTTTTATAACTGCTGGGGAGGCCCCAGGACTCTTGCACCTTAGCTAGGTCCCCGGCCCGCCGGCTGCTCCACACTTGAGTTTATTGTAGACCCCTGGGTTCTGAGTAAGTTGTTTGAATACAGCCATCATGATTGTTTCTTTCTGTTCCTTCTAAAAGAAGACTCTTGTCTGGCATCTTCCAGCTGTACCCTCACATCTGCCTCTCTAATAAATGTTATATTTTTCTCAGTGCTGTGTATTTTAAGTGATTTTTCTCTTTGCCAAGAAAATTGTTCTGTAATGAGTGTATAACTCTTTCATCTCTAATGGGGAATTTTCCAGCCAAATGCTTTTAAAAACAATTCTGCCTCCCTATTCTTACCTGCGTGTCCTTTAAGGCTTGAGCACCTGTTCTTCTTGTCTTCCCTCCCTCCTTCCTAGTGATGGAGAGCTTTCACTGGTAATGGAGGGGTGGGCAGCTGTACCCTTACCTGTCACCAGAGGGTTGGAGGTCTGTGGCAAAAAAATGCCCAGAGCCACTATGGGAGAGAGAATCTGCTTTTTAGTGTCCTTGCAGCATTTTGGAAAACTGACCCTTTCTGTCTAAATGAAATTAAGAGCCAGGCAGCGGTATGATGCTTATGATTCTAGCCTGGGCTTCTAAACAACTATATCCAAAACAGGAAAAAAAAAAAAGTAAGTTTATGGAAAAGAAATGAGCAGGTGGCAATGCTACTGATCAATAAGTGGGACTAAAGACGGAAACCAAAGCAGGCCTACCAGCCTAGCACTTGGGAAGTGGACACAGGAGGATCAGGAGGTCATCCTCAGCTCCAATTAGGTCTGAAGCCAGCCTGGGCTACATAAAACTCAGTCTCAAAACTTAAGATCAGAGTAAACCCTTGAAAGCTCCCCACCGCAGGGCTGCTCCTGGTAACCAGTTACTGAACGGCCCCTTCCCCACCCAAGGGCGAGCAGTTTACCAGTCGCTAAACGGCCGCCCTGACCTGCTGCCTCCTCTAACCCAGGGTTTTCCTTCTCTTTCTTTTTGTGTCCTAGATTCCTAAAGGCGGTGCACAAGGCCAGAGTCCCTGAGAACCTCCCCAGGAACCACCATCATCTATCGGGCTTGTCTCCACAGGCCTCCAGCGCCACCCAGGCTAGCTGGGCATCCTCTGGGCCACCTGCAGCCTGGTCCCCACTCTCCATCTCCCCTTCTCCTCACACCACATTTCTGGGGCTCTGCCATTCCCCTGGCCTGCTTGGTGCCAGCAGGGGCATGTCTTTCCCCTAAGCCCACTCGGGTCATCCACCCCACTCCAGTCCCCACCCACGCAGGCCACAAAGACAGCTGGACCTGGTGTCCCCATGACCCTGCTCCTCCAGGCCCCCTGTCCACCCAAGGCGAGCCTGGCCAGTCCTTGCACATTTCACACTGTGCCTTTTGTGAATTGTTGCCCTGGTCTCCTGGGTAACTAACAGAATCTAGACAAGGAGGGCCAGGCATGCAGGGTGGACCGAGAGCCCACAGGACATCCATGTTTTCCTCAGAGCTAGTCAGCAGATGCTTCCTCCTGTCCAGGGCCTACTAAAGAGCCAGCAGCCCCTGCTGGTCTTCCTCCCTGGCATCTCAGCACTCAGCACCCACCCTTCTGTCTACCATGGGTCTACCATGGGACTCGGGCACGAGCTACCACCCATGCCCACTCTAGTTCCAAGCCATCTGCGTGGCCCAGGAAGATCCATGTAGAAGCCCCAAGCTCCAGCCTGTGGGCCAGCCCTGCTGTCTTGCCTGTGTCTACCTTTCATGAGCACCCTGACACCCCTCCCACCATCCGTGGTACCCTGTGACCGAGGACCTCACACACTAGCTCACTCATTACCCTAAGGTGGACCTTTAAGTAGCATTTGAGGATTCTAGCACATTCCTCACCAAAGACCTTGTGCCTCTCACAGTCCCCACTGCATCTGCATTTGATTCCCCCCTTCCCCCGCAGGCCTTGTAGGATGAGTACCAGTTGCTTTTGAGGCTGTTTCCCTCCTCCTCCGATGATAGGTCTTTGAGAGAGAACTGAGGTCACGTGCCTGTGGCTAGTTACACCTTAGAGCCCCAGAGCTCTCCTTACCCAGTACAGAATCACTCAAGAGGAACACTTGACCACAAGTCCCTGCCAAGGTCATCCTGGGGACCCAAGCATGAGAAAGCAGGTGTTTCGCCCTCTGCTGGCCACTCGGTAACTTGGTGGTCACCTCAAGCATTTTCCGTTCCTCTTGATATTTAAGCATCAAAGACATGGGAGTCTTGTAAGAGCCAAAGGAACAAGGACAGGTCCCAGGGCCAGGCCTGTCTTTGTTCATGGTATATGGAAATTTGGCTACAGCTCCTTTTGCAAACCCGTGCTGGCCACTCACCACCCTCCACAGCAGCTGTCAGCTCTCGCAGCAGAGGAAAGGCACGGCTAACCCACGCACAAGGAGGTGACCTCGAAAGCAAAGGAGAATCAGCCTTCTCGTCCTCCCAAAATGAGACCCGGACCAGGGTCCTGTACACTGCCCTCTGGGGCCTCCACAGGACTGTTCCACGAGCTACAGTTTCTGTTCCCTGCAGCTGGTGCACCTTCGGCAGTCACAAAGGATGATTTGGCAGATGGAGCAGAAGCCCCATACCTGAGGGTGAGGGTTATCAGGACCTCACCTCCACCCCAGCAGACTCGCTGGTACATGGTTAATGCACCTGTGGTCTCTGCAGCTCTGCATCAGTCTCCCCGTCAGCCAGCTACTAGACATCCCCAGAACTTGTGAGCATCACCAAGCTGGGCTGACCACTGTCCCCTCCTCGAGGGAGCTGAACGGTTGTGACAGGTCTGCTCTCAAACCATGGTAATGCATGAATTCAAATCTCTCCTCTCATGGGTCAGGACAGACTGGTTTCTTGCCATATAGGTAAAAAGGATGAGTTGCCGAAGTCCCTTTTTAAATGACTGTTAAAACCAATATAGAATGTGCTAGAATCCTCTTGTATCCTTGAACTTTACTTTCAACCAACTGTACCACCTACATCCAGGAAGAACGGAGGCTGAGCGCTGTCAGGTGGTGTCCTTGTCAGCCTGCCCTAGGGCAGGAGGAGCAGGGCTGGACCGGCTGGGCCGACCATTCTCCGAGGTGGACGTCTGCTCTGGGAACCCTGTGGAATCAAATCTTTCTATACAGGGGAGGTGTGGTTCACTCAGAGGGCACTGGGAGCTCCGTACTACTCCTTACCGAGAACCCACTGTCCATCATCCCCTGCTAGAACAGTTAAAGAATCACTCATTGTAAGAGAGCCTGCCCTGAAAATGACTTAGAGACAAAATAAAAGAACTTGACAGTGACCCGGTTTTTTTCCTTTGCAGGATGTGAAGCTGTAGCAATTCCTTCCTCTGGGCTGATCCGGCTCAGCTGGGAGATCTTCCCATCTAACCAGCACAGCACAGGGGCCTCCGATGCCTTTGGTGACACCTGTCATGTTGTAGAATGTTTACACAACATCAAAAAGTTCTTTTCATGCCAGTATTTTTCCAGAAATGGTTCTGTGTTTCTTTTTGGTTCTGTCTCCTATACCTCTAACATCCCAAACTTCTCTAATAAAGGCCCCCAAATTCTGTTTTAATACGATACAGAACACCTTTAAGCGTGTGTGTGTGTGTGTGTGTGTGTGTGTGTGTGTGCTGCACTAATTCTAAACCCTGAGGGCATGGCAGTGCTGGGAAAGCCCATGCCACCAGAAGGTCCTGGGCTTGTCCATTTATCCCTGGAGGTGGAATTAAACCAAATACAGTGCTTTCGCTGGAAGGCTTCTATTGACCTTGTAATTATATGTTAATCCTCTAAATGTTAAATAAAATATAACTTCTTGCCTATGGTCATGCCGGTTCTCTGCTGCCTGAAGAGATAACTCTATGGGGCTCGCAAGTTGGCTTAGTGGGTAAACTACTGCATAAGCAGGAGTCGGACCTGAATTCCGATCCCAAGTACCCGCATAGAAAGCTGGGTGGGCAGTGAGTGCCTATAAAGTCAGTGCTTGGCAGAGGGAGGTGAGGGGGTGCAGAGGCGGTGGGTCCCAGGGGCTCGCTGGCTAGCTGATGGCAAGCTCCAGGTTCAGTGAGACACTATGTCTCAAAAATTAAAGTGGGCATGGTGGGGCATGCCTTTAATCCCAGCATTCAGGAAGAGGTGGGAAGATGTCTGTGAGATTGAGTCCAGCCTGGTCTACAGGGTGAGTTCACGACAGCTGGAGCTACTGGGAGACCCTGTCTCAAAAAGAAAAAAAAAGAAGGGCTGGAGAGATGGCTCAGCAGTTAAGAACACTGGTTGATCTTGCAGAAGACCCGGGTTCAAATCCCAGCACCCACATGGCAGCTAACAACTGTCTGTAACTCCAGTTCCGGGGGATCTGACAGTCTCTTCTGTCCTCCACAGGCATTGCATGACATGGGTGCACTTAACCACATGCACGCAACACACACATACACATAAAATAAAAATAATAATTTTAAACGTTAAAAAATTAAAGTGGATAGATGGGACTGGAGAGATGGCTTAGCAGTTAAGAGCACTAGCTGCTCTTGCAGAGGGCCTGGGTTCAATTCCCAGCACCCACATTGGCAGCTAACAACCGTTCCAGGGGAATCCAACACCCTCTTCTGACCTCCGTGGGCACTGCACAACACAGGTGCACTTACATACACACAGGCAATACACCTACGTACAAAAATTAATTTTAAAAATTGTTTTTGATTAAAGTGGGGCTCAGCCTTTGGGAGGCATGCAGAGCTCTGTGAGTTTGAGGCCAGCCAGGTCTACATAGCAAGTTCCAGGCCAGCCAGGGCTACATAGTGAGACCCTGTTTCAAAAACAAAACTAATTTAAGTGGAAACTGATAGAGGACTGCCAACGGTGTTGACTTCTGACCTCCATACATGTGCACAGGTGAGTACACACTTGTACACATACACACACACACACACACACACACACACACACTCTACCTTCATTCTCCCAGACACAAGTGAAGAGAGAGAGGACTAATCAGATTGGCTGCTCTCTCAGAAGCTTCCAGGACTCCTGGCTGACCTCTGGTCTCCGGCACAGACTGGAACCCGGAGGAGGCTCATCTGCTCAGGGACAGGCTGGAGAACTGCATAGCTGCCGGGGCCATTTCCACCCCAGAAAGACGGTCTTGTCACTTTAACACTGTGCATGAATGAGGTAGAGGCTCTTAGCATGTGAGAATTTTTTTCTTTTTCCACATGCCAATCCAGCTGGCCACCTCCCTGGCCCTAGCGACACTGATGTGTGTGGGAGTTGGGGGCATGCTCATGTTCCACTGACGACCTTTCTCCCTGTGGCTTGGAATTCTGAAAGCACTGCAGACCACCCTGAGCTGCATGCCTGCTACCCACCGGCTGTGTGTGATGGGAGGTCCTGGCTCCACAGCCAGGCTTGAACTTCACCCCTGCCAATCAAAGGACAGCTACACCTGTCCCTGCTAACACCATGTCAGTGCACTCTCCAAGGGCAGGAAGAGGGTCGTCAGTGAGAGCCACAGACAGCCTCCACTGCAGGGCTTCCCGGAAACTCCTCCAAGAAAGCAGCTACCCTTGGTCCCAGGAGCCTGACATTAGGGCTGGACTTCTAAACACTCAAATGACAGCTGGGTGTGGTGGTCCACCCCCGTGATGCCAGGTGGAGGAAGGCGGATCAGTTTAAAGCCGGCCTGGGGCTATATAGACTCCATCTCAGAAATAAAGAGCAAACCAGGTGTGGTGGCTACTTTCAATCTCACTCCGGAGGCAGAAGCAGGCATAGCTTTGTGGTTCAAGGCCAGCCTGGCCTACAAAGGGACCAACTGGGGCTACACATGAGACCCTATCTCAACAAAACAAAACGATAATAAATAAAAATTCACGATTCTCCACGGGACAGTGTAGTCCCTAACCCCAGTGAAACCCTCTTGTCTGGGCTGTTAGCAAAAGATTCATTTTAGAAAGACATTTAGGGCTAGGTTCTTCAGAAGGCAGGAGACAGGGTGCCTCCATGGCCCCTCAGAACCGCCCTTGGTAGGGAGCCAGATTGGCCTGTTGCTCTTCCACGTGCCCCACCTCTCTGGCTCAGGGTTGGACACCCTCACAGGGCTGTGAACCAGGAGCTGGGCTTCTGATTCCCGATCTGCTGCACTGGGTTGCAAACAGCCAGAAGCTCCTGACTCACAGGATCAGAGAGGCCACACACCCTTGGGTTGGGCTTCTCTGGCATTCTGGAAATACCAGCTAGCCCAGGCATCCCCAGCACCCCTCTTGGCTCTGGCCACACCTGGGCTCCAGATGCTTTGTTGGAAGGGGCCGTGGCACCCCCTAGTGGAAGAAGGAAGCGCTTCTTTATCCAGTGACTGGTGGGGGAAACCCAAGGGCCTAGGGGTGGGGGAATGCACATCCTCCCTACCCCCATGCCACCCCAGGGCCCTCTACTGGCTAAGCAAGTGATGTCCCGCTGAATCATAGTCTCGTTTTTCTAAAAAAATTCCAGGTTTAGTTTTTAAAATTTTTGTGTTACGAGTTTTGCCTGCATGAATGTAAGGGCACCCTTACACTTACATGCAATGCCCATGGAGGCCAGAAGAGGGTGTATTATGCCCCGGAGCTGGAGTTATGGATGGTTGTTGGCTGCCATGTGGGTACTGGGAACTGAACCCAGGTCCTCTGCAAGAGCAGTGTTCTTAACCACTGAACCATCTCTCCAGCCCTGTTTTGTTTTGTTTTGAATTTTTGGCTTTTGAGACAAGAGTCTCATGCAGCCCAGGCTGGTCTCAAGCTATGTGGCCAAGGAAGACACTGAATTTCTGATCCTCCTGCCTCCACCTGAGTGCTAGGATTACAGCTGTGCACCTCCACACCCAGTTTATAAGGTGTTAGGGATTCGGCAAACACTTGATCAACTGAGCTACATTTCCAGTCCCATTTTCAATTTTTTTCTTTAATTAATAAGGTCTCCTTAGGTATTCGGGCTTGTTTTTAATTCGTGATCCTGCTGCTTTTGCCTCCCAAGGGCAGACATTACAGATAGACCCACTTGTAAATTACCCGCATTTGAAGATTCTGAAATGGTGCACTCCACATCCACAGGCTAGTCTCTAAGCCACTCTAAACCACTGCTGGTTGGTCAGGGCCAGCAGGATGGCTTAGTGGGTGGAGGAGTTTGCCACAGTACCTGGAGACCTGGGTTTGATCCCCGGGACCCCACATGGTGGAGGGAGAGAACTGACCCCCCTGATTGCCTTTTGACCTCCACAGATGCACAGTGGCACCACCAAACCCCCAAATAAACAAATGGAATAAAAAATAATTGTTGTTGATGAATGCTATGGTCCTTAGAGCAAAAGGTGGTTAGACTGCGGAACACTGCAGGTGTGAACTGGGCATGGCGGGGCAGGGCTATAATCCCAGTACTCAGGTGTTCCAAACTGCCCTTTGCTATATACCTGAGCCTGGTGTCAGTAAAAGAGGCAGGCTAAGCCTGGGGGGAGCCAATGTCCATGGCTCTGTCCATCACTCAGATGAGGCCTCACATCCCTAGCCCCACTGCCCTTTCCTCTGGTGTCCCAATCAACATAGGAAGGCAGCCAACCAGCACCCAGCAGCTCTTTTGTGTCTCAAGTTGCATCAAGTACTCATCAGACCCTGACTGAAACATTCCCATCTCTGTCCAGTGGGTTTAGTGACATCAGCTGGGGACATCTCAGGGCTACAAGAGAACAGAATAAACAAAGGCACCCGTGTTTCTGTCCTTAGAGTTAATGGACCAAAACACAGCTTCATTCTCTGCTGGGGGGAGGCAACTGGGCAGGAACATCGTCTCAGGCCTGCGGTGGTTGTCTAGCAGTGTCCCAGGGTGGAACGGTATCCTTCAGAACCTTGATTCCCAAGCTCTCCAGACACCTCTCTTCATGTGTGCCTGGGGCAGCCTCCTCCACAGGTTCTCCATTCCCCAAGGTCCCTGCAGGCGGCGGTGCCTGGGCACTAGGTCCTCACCTCCAGCTGGCAGGAGGCCTGATGCTGAATCTCTACTTCCCTTCCCAAGTCTCGGGTCAAAATCAGGCAGTGAGACTCAGGATAACGTGTTTGCCTTAGATTTAAAATACAACAGGGTAGAAAGTACAGCCTTGCTGACGCAGCCCACACAGCTTGTGGGCAGCTGGGACCTGATGTACACCCAGGTGCCAGGCAACCGGCTGCCCCCACTGCCTGCTTTGCAGGGGTGGTTTCTGGCTCCCACAGAAAGGCACAGAAAGCTGGTGTTGGTTCCCAGGCTCAGCCTCAGGGAGCCAGTCCCTCCTCCCCAGGCCCCGGGAACTTCTCCCTTGAACTGGGACTGAGACCACAGACTCATTTCCTCTTCGGCTGTCAGGTCTAAGTTTGCCTAGGCTGTTTCTGTGCTGGGTATTTATTTCAACGGAAACTACAGGAAACGTTTTGAGGCAAATTTCTATTTCCATCTCTTCCCGTAGTACAAGAAATGACTGTTGCCAAACCCTAGAAATAACCCTCCAGACACAACTCTTTCATGCTAAGAAGTCACACACAAAGTATGCGCCATGGGATTTGGTATATATAACCCTCAAAAGTGAGCACAGCTAAAACACATGCAGAGATGTATCTAGAAACACACCCACACATGTAGTGACACCATGTGAATAGAGGCTTGGCAAGGGAGGGAGTACACCCCCATAGTCCCCGAACTCGGAAGGCTGAGGCAGAACTGATTGAGCCCAGGGGCTGCAGGCCAGGGTGTTCACCACCAGGGAGACTGGATCAATAGCAGAGGTGAGGGGAGTACTGAGGGGCGGGGTGCAGTGCAGGTGGGAAGAGCCCTCTGAAGCAGAACCCCAGTGACCCCTGGGAGCGGCGCACACCGAGGGGAGGTTTTGAAATCTTGATGCTATCTATGTGACTGATACAAAACAAGCCGATCTCAAGTGGGCAGCCACGTGCCTTTTTTTTCTTGAGACAGGGTCTCATAGCCTAGGCTGGCCTGGAACTATGTAGTCAAGGATGATCTTGCCTCCACCTCCCAAGCACTGGGATTACAGGTGTGTGCCACCATGCCTGGTTTATGTGGTGCTGGGATAGAACGCTGGACTTCAGTGCACAAGGCAAACACTGCCAACTGAGCTACAGCCCCAGGCTACAGGTGTTTTGAGATAAGGAGTCATGTAGTCCAGGCTAACTCCAAATCACTACATAGCTGAGGATGACCTCCAACTCCTGATCTTTCTGCCTCCACCTCCCAAATGCTGACTTTCACGTGTGCACTCCACACCTGACTTCAGGCAGTCTTAAACCCTTCTTTCTGGTCTGCCCATTTTTTAAGTAATAAAATCTTAAATTCCCTATCCAGAAAGTACAAACAAACCTGACCCAGACTTCAGGGACAACACCCCAACATCCCTAACACCCAGGCTGAGTTCAGAGGCCGGGATCTCAGGGAGGGGAGGGGCAGCGGCTGTGGCTCTGCAGCTGCAACGCTGGCTGGGTGGCTGGGCCACTGACCACACCTGGGCCCACTGTGGGCCAGGAAAGGAAAGACACCGTTGGCAGTTCAAGTGGAACAGCCTCCTCCCCACTTCCTCTTGGCCTCAGGCTCATGACCATCACCACAGCAGCACTCAGCAGCAACAGAACTGAAGCCAAGACACAAGCCGGGGGAACACGTTTATTGTGACACCCTGAACACACACCAGACTGCACAGACTTAGAGGCAGGTAACAGCAGGAGACTGTCACAGCAGTGCAATGAGTCCAAGTGCTCCACAGCGCAGCTTTCAAAGGACAGTGGCCAACAAGACAAACCCCAGCAGCTGCTTCTGGGTCACATGAGCCCCACCTTGGTGGGAGGAACCAGCTGGGGACACTAGATGCCCCTCAAGCCTAAGCTGATGGAAGGTCTGCCAATGTTCAATTCTGTGGAGGCTGGAGACTACCACCCTCTGGGGACTTGGTCCTAGGACCCCTCACCCCCAAGCTGTTCCATTTAGAGGCTTTGATGACCCCAGAAACAAGACAGCCTTGCTGGACTCAGTAGGTC
The DNA here is from genome assembly GCF_000622305.1 of Nannospalax galili. Classification (NCBI taxonomy): domain Eukaryota; kingdom Metazoa; phylum Chordata; class Mammalia; order Rodentia; family Spalacidae; genus Nannospalax; species Nannospalax galili. Next base: position 7,328,670 of record NW_008331486.1, read on the forward strand.
CCTGCACCTCCACAGTGAGTGGCGTCAGGGTACATCTTCCTGGGGGGGCCCTAGACAGCAAGGCTGAGGTGTCCTCTGATTGTACTCACCCTAATCCCCCATTCCCTGAAGCTGAGCTAGCAGAAAACACTGACAGTGTGTGAGGTATTTATCCCCGCTCCCCCCCGCCCCTGGAGCTCAGCAGACACTCTGGGGCAAAGCACTGCCCATCCTCTGGTGTGCTCACAGGACAAGGCGGTGGGTCTCCTACAGCAGAAATTGCCCTTTTTCTGTCCAGACCACAGGAGTCTAGCATCGAAGGTCAGCAGGACAAACAGGTCAGTATGGGCCTCAAGAAGGCTCCTGATGACCACCAGGATATGCAGGGACACAGAGGGCTACTGGGTACGTGGAGCCCCAAAGGTCCATTCTGCCTTCTGCTCACAATGTGGTCATCTTGGAGTCCCTGGGGTACCAGGGCAAAGTGCACAGTGGAAAACATTCGAGAGGTGGTACCTACTCCCAACACCCCATCCCACATGCCAGCCTGGCTGAGGGGCAGCATGGGGCTCCCGAAACACAGCTGGGCCTGAGTTAGCAAGAGGACAGGTTTGGGGGACATGGTGATTAGAGTCCCGGGCAGCCAGCAAGTCTTAGAGAATATATTTCCCGGTGCAACACTGCTCATGGTGAGACCAGCTACATTTGGCTTCTGCGCCACGTGCACTGCAGCTCAACTGCATGGCACAGACATGCCCCCCCAGAGATGGGCAATACCAGCCTTCTGGAACAGTGGACACTCAGCACGACGCAGCCTTCAGGAAGACACAGGGCTGTCTGGAGAGGGAGGGCCAGCCACAGCGACTCATAGCCTGGCCCAAGTCACACAGCCCGGGTCTCGGCCTCGATCTTTTGCTCCCCATGCAAGCTCTCTGGGTCCGGGAGCTGGGCGACATTCTGCCGGATGGCGATCTCGGGGCCACCCCCATACAGGGTGTTCAGGTAGGTCCAGGTCTCCTCAGAGATTTGTCCATAGTCAGCCCCTGTGGAGCAGGGAGGCACACAGGCAGAGGCCACAGCTTGTGTTGGTCCCACTAGAAGTCACCTGCTAGGCAGCAGGGGACAGACCCCACAGGGGAGGGCAGCCACAGGCTTGAGTGCAAAACTGCTCCATGTATGTAACTTGAGGGAACCACCATCCCACTAAGGGTCCCAGAATACCAGGCTCTAGCTACTGCCCCTTGTTTCTGAGAGCTGGGCTGACCTAAGGGCAGGCCAGGTCAGCAGGGAGCAGGAAAGGAAGGGTAGGGCCAGGGACTGGAGGACCCTCACAAAGGCCAAGCACCTGGGACACCTCCCCCCAATAGCCTCTGGGCCCGGACTTGGCTGGGATGACTTTGAGACAGGTAGCAAGGGCTTCCTGGAAGAATGGGGCCTGGTGGCAACCTGGCAGCCTAAGGGTCCAGGGGCAGCCTGGTTGAGCCAAGGCCTGGGTGGGGACTCACCCTGCTTCAGCTGGATGTGGCCACTACCTTTGACCTGTGTGATTCTGCTGTTGTCAATGGGCCCAGGAGGCTCTGGAACAGACAAGGCTGGATTTAACACTATAGGCAATGCCATCCTTCAGCATGGCCTGGGCCCCACAGATGCCATCCTGCTGGGTCTCAAGTCTGAGACAGGGCTGACAGGAGACACTTGGTATACTAAGGCTTCTCTTGATTCTGAGCTGGCTTCCGGTCTCCTGGACCCAGCAGAGGGCACAGCAGGACCATGGATCATTTTTCAACATATTTATTTAGAGACAAGGTCTCACTATGTAACCATGACTGGCTCGAAACCTGCTGTGTAGACCAAGCTGGTCTTGAACTCAAAGAGGTTTGCCTGCCTGTGTGGGATCACTTCAGACCAGCCTCTGGCAATGGGAGTCAGTGGTAGGGAACAAATACCCTCATTTCTGTTGGTAGCTGACACGTTGAGTGTCTTTTCCTTGCCCGCCATCTTCTCATCTAACTGACAGCAACTGAGAACTGTTTACAGAGAACCAGAGGTTCAGGCAGTGGAATGACTCGCCCAGCTCAGAGTTGGTGCAAGACTGGGCCAGCAGCCAAGCACCACTGGTGGGCCAGCCCCCCGGGCTTTGTTCCCAACCACAGCCACACTGACTGTCTCAGCCAGCAGGGGGTGGGGCCAGGGGAGAGTGAGTCAACACCCTCCCCAGTACTGGCTGTTCATGCTCCAAGCAGGAGTCAAATGCCTGGCCTGTGGCACCCATGGGCTCTGCTGACCCACCAGGTCCCCTGAGCCCAGCCTAGGAGCTCAAGTATGGTTATGAGGGTGGTCCAGGTTTGGTTCTCTATGCTTTGCTGGAGACTCTGGGAGACCATGCCAGCTCACTTGTCACAGTACCCTTCTCCATTTCTGCAAATCCAAGGTTCAGAGAAGTGCCTGAGTCTTCCTAAAAGTCTAGAACCTTCTACCATGAAAGCAATAGAATCTCAAGGGCACGGCCTTGCAGGAGGAAACAGTAGCTGCCTGGAGGGTCAGCAAGGAATAGACAGGAAGAGCAGGGAAAGGCAGGAACTGTGCTCAGCCCCAGTGGCAAGGAGAGCAGTGGTGGCAGTCAGGCCTGCACCCCTAGAAGGCGCTCCTCAGGAGGCCTGTGCTGCTCCACTCACCGTTGTCTTTCCCCTTGACGAAGGCCTCCCACTCTCTGAACCAGTGCATGCTGATACAATAGATGACGCTCGGTGACTCTTCAGCCTGGAACGCCTTGTTCAGCTGGGTGGTTAGGTAGTAAGAGGGATGGTCAGCCTCCTTCCTGTCCCTGTTTTGCAGGACTTCCCAAGACCCTGCCCTAGCCCTGACCTGAGACACCCCAGGCAGAAAACTTATGACTCCCTGGCAAGTCCAAAAAGAACAGAGAATTCTACCATGACCTGACCAGGGTCAAATGGAGAACATCTGTTTAGTACATATCTCAAGTCCGCTGAGATCACACAGGAGATATCATTTCTTTCTTTCCTTCTTTTCTGGTCTTTTTGAGACAGGGTCTCCTTGTAGCCCCAGGTAGCCTGGAACTCACTATGTTGATCAGGCTGTCCTTGAACTTACAACGATCTGCCTGCCTCTGCCTCCTGAGTGCTGGGACTAAAGGCATGTGCCACCAGGCCCGGCCCTTCTTTTTTTAAAAAAAGTATTTTATTAGTATGACTATATTGCTTGCACATATGTAAGTGCATCTGTGTTCATGCAATGCCCATGGAGGTCAGAAGAGGGTATCAGATCCCCTGGAACTGGAGTTAGGACAGTTGTTAGCTACTATGTGGATGATGGGAAGAGCCAGTGCTCTTAACCACCGAGTCATCTCTCCAGCCCCAGAGATACCATTTCTCCATTTATCAGACATTTCTATTTGGCCACATGGTTCTAACAACTTTGGTTCTGGTGCCAGAGATGGAGCCCAGGGCTTCACACATGCTAAGCAGGCGTTCTACCCAGGCACACCTGCAGCCCCTGACCCAAGCATTTCTCAATGGCTACAAAGCGGAGGCCTTAGTACTTGAGGTCCTATCCTGTGTCCAGTCATGAGCAGCAGGGGTGGAGGCATAGCTACACACACAGGGGTCCCTGTCCCAGAAGCTCCTTTCCTGATGGACCAGGTTCTGAGTCCTTCCAAGCCACCGGCTCCTCATACTTCCTGTAAGTCTCGGGCACCTCCTACATCAAGGTATACAGCCTTAGTCCTGAGCTGGTGTTCCTGGCTGCCCTGCGGGAGCCCAATCTGCTCCAGTTCATGTGTCCCAAGAATAACTCAACAAGTTCAGCACCTTTGCAGAGCCAGGGCCATCACCAGCCACACCTTCCTGTGCGCCCATGGAGGCAAAGTGCCTGCCGTGGGAGAGGCGGAATGGTGGATGGGCCAAGCCTCTCCCCCCTCAGCTGGTAGCCTGCAACTAGGGGTGGACTCTGCTCCCCAGGGGACCTAGGCAGTGTCAGGAAGTCATTCTGATTGTCACTGGCATCTGACAGGTAAAAGGTGGCGGTGCTACTATGTCAATTACAGACTGTAGGGCAGACCTCAGGATGAAGAACCACTCAGCCCAGGCCGCAGAACCGGGTGAGATGAGCAGACACTAGCGCCTCACAAAGCCGCCAGCTCCCGCAAGCAGGAATCCCTTCGCTCCCTGCCCTCTACTGCCCTGCAGAGTCTGATGTACACGGCTGTGGTACCCAGGTTCCTGCCCTGCACACACCTTGATGAAGGTGTCAATCTCCACCCTCCTGCGCTTGGCCAGCACCTCAATCTCCACCTGGCAGATGGAGCACACGTACAGATGGTTCACGGCAGGGCCGCCTCCAAACCTGTGTGGAGAGGAGGAGACAGCCATGCCTGAGTGGCAAACGGGGAGACAGTGCTGCAGCAGGCAGGCGCCTGTGCTCTCAGTCATCATCACTCCAGCACAGAAGGCTGACCAGGGCCCTTGGTGCCTGCTTCAGGGCAGAAGGCAGCCTAGATCTCTGCTTCCTACCGACTGCTGGCTAGGAGCTATGTGGCCAAAGGTTGTCCTGATACAGATGGAGGACAAGATCAGTGAGGCTGCAGGTGGGAGAGAATGTGGCCCTGGCCTGGGGGCTTCACAGGGTGAAGGGACAGGATTCCCCATTTCTTACCCACCCACTGGCAGCTGGCAGGGGAACCGTGGGCCTCTTCTTCCCAAGGGCAGGCCCACCCCACAACCCAGCTGCACAGGGACCTGGGTCTGGGCTGGGCTGCAGGGAGCTTGTGCTGTGTCAGAGGCTCAGCCTGTCCCCAACCCCAGCCCTGAACCCAAGGGCTTTCTATGACAGGTTAATAAGCCAACTGTGATCCAGCTTCCTCTTCTCAGGACTGGCAGACCAACTGAATTCCCACGGACCCCTGTACCATCTTCACTGGGACTCAGAGAAGGTGGGGCTGATGCCGTGCTGGCTGGGCAGAGGACAGTGGGGCCAACAGCCTTGCTCCCTGCCGGTCTGGTCAGCTGCCCAGGGCTCACCTGCCATACAGGTGTTCCCAGATACTCTGCGGCAGGATGACCACCAGGTCGTCGATGTAGTGGTATTTGTGGGGTGGGATGCCTGTGGAGGAAGGCATAGGGATGGAGCTCGGACTCAGCCCACCCTCAATGCTGCCTCTCCCAGGGCAGGTACCTCACCTCCATGGGCGCACAGGAAGGTGTGGTTGGTGATGGGCCCTGGCTCCGCAAAGGTGTTGAACTTGTTGAGCCATTCTCGGGACACATAGAACCGGAGCAGGCTGGGCTCCCGCATGGCAGCCAGGGACACCACCTGCTGCCGCTCACGCATGGCCTCCTCGCTGCTCTTCCTGGGCAGGTCACAGAGGAACAGGCATGAGCAACCAGACCTCCACCAGGCTGTTAGTGAACTCCAGCCATGCTATGGCCAGGGAGTATGCAGAGCCACCTGACGTCATGCTGGGGCATATCCGGAACCCCACAAGCCCTCACATCCTGGCTGTCCCACTAGTCCTCTCATAGGACCACAGAAGACTGAGGATAGCACAGGAAAGCCCGTTCCAATGGGTGTGGCACAGCATGTGCACATGCTGCACGGGGCTCCCCACCCACCCACCCACCTGTAGAACAGCACGTAGGCCTCGGCACTCTGCACCACTGTCTCGTGGACTTCGGTCACATACTGGTCATCAAATTCATACCACTGTCCATTGATCACATTCTGGCAGTAGGCAATGTAGTGCCCACCTGGTGGACAACCGTGGGTTACAGGGGTCATAGGGACAGGCAGCATGGGAGGTGGCTGGGTTGGGGGGAACCATACTCACTGCCTGCTGTGCCATGGTGACAAATGACAGAGAGGAGGTCGTAGGTGGTGACCTGGGACGCGCACTCCTTGGCCAGGAAGGGGCGCAGGTCAAGGCCCTCAAGGGGGAAGGAGACATGGCTGCTGACCTTGAAGGAATACATGACCTCATGCCGGAAACGCTTCAGGTGGATGCACAGGATCTGAAGACAGAGGGCAGGTGCCAGTCACCCCAGTTATCTGGGGGAAGATACAGGGAAGCCCAGACCAGCTGTTGGATCTGCATGGTCTCCATCAAGCACATCAGAGAACTCCACGTGGGAGCTCATGGGCTCATTTTCCCTCACAGGAACTGACTTTACCCCTGGCCTGTCATGCTTACTGCCCATGAAATTTCAACACCCAGTTTTGTGGGTACCAACTCCTAGGAGCCTCTCCATCATGCTAGCCAGCCCTCACCATGGCCCTTTTTTCTGTGCTAGCTCCAGAAGACTTTAGGCTTAGCTGGGCCTGTCCCCTCTGAGGGCTTGGCCACCTGTCCTTTCTCAGGCTTTCCATGAGGCTGACAGTAGCTCACAGCACTCAGCAAGGTGGTCCCTGACAGTCCTATAACCAGCCACCTGATCCCCGCCCCCACACTCAGGGATGCTGAGCACAGCTACACTACTCACACAGGGCCCTCACTACGTCCCCAAGAGAAGCCACAGGTCAGACAGAGTACACAATCAGGAGCACCCTCTCGGCCCTTCCTCGGGTCTCAGCCAAAGCACCCACGCAAGTTCCATGGCCCTTAAGAGCAAAAGTTCCTGGGCAGGGACAGAGTCAGTCTTCATTGGGCCCCACTGACCATCCCATGTAACCACTGACCACCCCATGCACCCACCGTCTATGAGGACAGGATGCGAGCCCAACAAGGCCAAGATAGCTCACTTACCTCAGGCAGACATAAGACTTTACAGTATTTCACGCCATTTCGAAGCCTACAGAGGGGACATATGAGAGTGACAGTCGGTCCCATGGGGGCAAGGTGCAGTCCCCCAACCTGGTCACCATGGAGGCTAGCACAGGGCTCTCTGATGGGACCCTGGGGAGAGTGCAAACAGGAGGATACTGGGAAAGGGAAGCTGGGAACAGGTCCCCAGAGCACACACTTACTTCTTACACCGCTCACAGCTGTACATGTTGTCCCCTAGCATGGGAAGCAAAGGGCCGGAGGTTAGCAGGGATGGGAGTTGGGGCAAGAAAGAGCAAATGTGAAGTATATGTAACAAAAAAGCCAGCAGAAAGTGAAGGGAGAGGAGACTCTGCTTGGATCCTAACGATGGATTCTCCCCAAAAGGGAGGTATTTGACCCTAGAAATGATGAACCTCCCAAATGGATGGAACTAAAAACCAATGAAAAGGCACATGCCAGTAATTCCTGCACCCGAGAGGTAGAAGAAGATCAGGAGTTCAAGGTCATCCTCAGCTACACAGCAAGTTTGAAACCAGCTACCTGAGACCTCATCTCAAAGTGAACAATAACAAACCCACAAAATGAGTGGCATGCCTTTAATCCCGGGCACACAGGAGGCAGAGGCAGGCGGATCTCTGAGTTCCAGGTGAGCCTGGTTTCTAAGAGTGAGTTCCAGGCCAGCCAGGGCTAAATAGTGAGACTGTGTCTCAAACCCTCCTCCCAACAAAAAAGGATTCTGTAGAGAGGTTGGTGAAGATTGCATAGCAATGTTAATATACTGAACTGCGCACATTCAGTTAAAAAAATAACGAAAATGGCTATGGTGATGAACTTGGTGTTATCTCTATCTTACAATTTAAAGTGGGGAAAAAAAAAATCATGGGGCCAGCTAGACGGCTCAGCAGGTAAAGAAGGCACTTGCTGCCAAGCCTGATGACCTGAGTTCAATTCCCAGAACTCCCACACGGTGGGAGAAGGGAACAGACTTCCAAAATTATCCTTTGACCTCTACATATGAACAGTGACTTGAGGGTGTACACACACACACACACACACACACACACACACACACACAGTAAATAATTTTTTTTTTAAATGTATTTTTTTGGGTCTGAGACAGGGTCTCCCTGTAGCCCCAGCTGGCCTGGAACTCACTATGTAGACCAGGCTGGCCTCAAACTCACAGAGCTCCACCTGCTTCTGCCTCCCTAGTGCTGGGACTAAAGGCATGCGCCACCATGCCCGGCTTAAAATAATTTTTTACATATCCATGCTGAGCATGGTAGCACATAACTGCAATCCCGGCACTCAGGCAGGGTATCAAGAGTTCAAGGCTAGCCTGGGCTTATATGAGACCCTGTCTCAAAACAAAAGCAAAGTATTCAAAGCTCATCGACAGTCAAGGAAATTAAGGAGGCACAGATTAAGCAGGATACCACTTCTGCCCACCCAATGAGCAGCGTTCACAAGGCAGAGGCAGAAGGTTGGGAGGGTAGCTGTCCAAGCCGGGCGTGGTGGGAAGCAAGTGGGCACCTCTCTATTTCTCTACCTATCTTGTTTTGGACAAGGTCTTGTGTAGCCCAGGCTGGCCTTGCGTTCACTATGTAGCCAAGGAACCCTGAATTCCTCATCTTCCTGCCTCCACCTGCTAAGTGCTGGGACTACAGGTGTGCACCTCCACAGTGAGCCAGCATGTGGGGACCTACCAGGTTCAGTTTGAGAGGCCAATCTGGCCATGTGTTCCGTAAGCCCTGGGCTGTAGGTGGGCCTGACACGTAGCCAGCTGTAAGGGTCCCTCTCCCCCACTGCCCTATCCCACAAGCCAGGCCACTCACCCTTCAGCTCATCAGCAGCGAAGAAAGCAGCAAGGCAGTCTTCCAGGGTGACAACGGGCCCCCAAAACCAGCTGGGGGTACAGGATACCACAAACCTAGACAGACAGGAAAAGGATGCTAGGTGCTCAGGGCCTGGATATGGTGGGTGGTAGCTGAGAGGCCTGAGCCTCAGAAGGCCCAGCCTGGCAGGTTGGCCTAGCAGGAGCCTTGAGGGCTGGGGTGGACCTATTTCCACCATCAGGCGACAACACCTGAGCCCTGGCTTCCTTATCTGTATAGGGACCAGGCTCTGTGCCCTTCTTCGGAGCCACATGGGGGCTCAAGAAAAGTACCTGAGGGTCTTCCTGCAGGCGCAGGCTGGGCCAGGGTGCTGCCTCTCCCTTACCAACTTGGCTCCTCTCTGGGTTGCCATTTGCCCTTCACCTTCACTGGAGCATCCAGACCAGTCTATTCCAAAGTGACCAGGGTCCTCCCACCCTACTCCTCCACTCCCACTCCCCAGCACCCTCTGGCCTCCAGTTCCCTGGAGTCTCCCTGGCACTACAAATGCTACATACTGAGCAGGAAGGTGAGCATACCGTCGGATGTACTCCACAATGAAGGCCAGCCAGCCCTGCGAGGTATAGCTGTCCCCGCAGGCACCTGGTTTGGCTGGCACATTCTGGTAGATGGCGGAATGGAGTTTGGCCAGGTCCTCCTTGCCAGGGATGGGCAATGACAAGTCCTGAAAAGTCTCCGCTGTGGTTGATACCTGTGGGGTGAAGGTCAGCTGGTACCCAGCTCTGCCCCCATCTGCCCCCTGGCACATGAAGCAGGGGTAGCAGGCACCAAGGGAGAACCCACCCTGCCCCAGACAGTGAGCACCACCAGCCTCTCCTGGGCACCCACCCTGTCACAGGTGAGACACTGCACCAGGCTGAGGACAGAGCCGTTGAAGACGTCAGAGATGATGCTGTGGAAGCTCTGCTCCTTCCGCCTCCGGCTGCCAGTGCTCAACACCTGAGCTGCGAACACAGCATGGGGCTAGGCCAGCCTTCCTCGCCTGCTGGCACAAGACTTGGGTATGGGGCTTCCCTCAGACACACCATGGGATCACCTCACAATCACATAATTATCTACATACTTCACCACCTCAGGGTCACTGGCTATAAAATGGAGCTCTCCCCGACATTCCAGGGCTTATAAGGGTTGGCTACGTAAGCAGCCTGGACCCTGGCACCAAGCACCCCAAACTGGCCACCATGCCTGACTCCACATGAGCTCAGCACCATCCACAAACCTTTCTTGAGCACATATGATGGCCCCATCCTCACAGGACTCGCACGAGGCGGGCTGCTGGACAGCTTGGTGTGGCCCTCATGGTGATGGATGGGGCTGCAGGGGCGAGAGGAGCTGCGTATGTGGGCTTCGTTGTCTGGCTCTGAGGGCAGAAAGGGGTGGTATTGGGCCAGGGCAGCCAAGCCAGGGTCCTTGTGGCAGCTCTGAAGCCAGAGCACAAAGAGGACTTGCCAGCATCTTGCAGCGGGAATAAGGCCTGACCCCCATCTCCTGCTGTGTCCTTCCCCGACCCCTGTCTCTTGCACTGTGCCCTTCCCTGACTCCTCCTAATCTCATCCTGTGCCCTTCCCTGACTCCTCCTAGTCTCTAGTCCTGTGTCCTTCCCTGACCCAACCAAACACACTGGAACGGAGTTATCTAGTCTGTTTTCAACTGAGGCTCAGGGCTGAGTGGAGCTGTGGCTCTAAGAGCCCAGACAGCCTGGCATGGAGGCTGTTCCCAGCCTATGAGGAGGGACCAGGGGAGGCGTCCTCTACCCCAAGGCTGCTGCGTGTTGGTGCTGGGCAGCAGTAGGCACTGGGCTCACAGGCTGGGATCCCCTGCTGTTTTACATGTCCTGGTTCACTGATACCTGGGGTCTGGCAGGGGCTGATGGACGGCGGTGATGGTGGCTGGGCCTCACTGGGCTGGTCATCAAGGGTGGCCATGGCCGTGTCCACATCAGCGTCCTCATCTACTTGCTCCGAGTTGGTGCGCTGCTGGCCCCAGGAGAACTTGCGGTCCTTCATGCGCTCCTTCTCGGAGATGGCACGGCCCGCCTCGTCAGGGATCAGCAGCTCCATCTCAGCCTTTGAGCCCCCACCACGCCCCTGCCCATCACCCTCACCCCGGTCACTGCTCGAGTCACAGGACAGGAACTCGTCCTCTGATGGGCTCCGGTCACCATCACGCCTCTCGTCTGTGTCACTGGAGTCTGAGTCTCGAGCATCTGTGAGTGCCGCCACAGGAGCCACCACAGGCTCCTTCAGCTCCTCGTGCAGCTGGTCCATCAAGCAGCGCAGGAACTCCTGGGTGTCCTGCAATCAGGGCCAAGTCACCAGGGCTTTCCAGGAACAGAGGAACTGCTGTGGGCGCTGCCACTTCTGCCCACCAGGCCACTAGCTGCCTCCAGCAGGTCCTGGCAGGCACCCTGTGCACTGAAATTCTGTGCTAGCTCCCTCTTGATCAAGGCTGAGAGAGGCCAAAGGACTCCTCTCAAGACACACAGTGAACACAGAGCCGGAGGACTGGGTGCAAGCATCTAAAGTGTGGGAAGAGGAGCGGCCACATCCCGTCCCCTTACTTCCTGAGGACAGGGCAGCAGGGTAGGAGGGAGGGGCAAAAGGGTAAGACACTGTGGGCCGGCCCTGCCCTATCACGCTGAGCAACATCACCCCACAGGCCACTATCTGCCTGACCCTTTCTCTAGTTCTTTGTTACTGTGCCTTCCTGCTTGCCCACATGCTCCTACCCCTTGTGACACGGTGGCAAGACAGGCCACGCACACGTGGGCAAGACATAGACAAGTTGCCTCTCTAGGCAGGCTGGCCTCCCTGGGAGGACCCAGTGCCCATCACCAACACTGCAGGACACTGGGAGGCAGTTTGTCCACAGAGCCATCCTACCAGGCTCAGCAGGGCACTGTGCATGCTCCCTGTACGTGATATACAAGGTCCTGAGGTGGCGAGAGCAGCCAACCTCAACAGCTAAGGGCACTGGAAGAGGGCATGGGCAGCCAGAGCCAGCTGGGAACCAGAGCTGCAGAGAGTAGCCACTCATTTCCACTTTGAATGGCAACCCCGGAAGAGTTCAGTGGGACCCAGCAGAGGCCTACCAGGGAGACGTGTGTCTCTACCAGGGAGACGTGTGTCCTGTGCTAGGTGGAAGCGGGCCTTCAGCCATAACACTCACTACTTACTCCTCCTGTGTCCTCTCTATGCAAGGGCTAGGGAGACAGCACACTCAGTGAAGTGCTTGCTAGCCGAGCACCAGAACCCGAATTTAAAACGCCAGGGGTCACCGGTGGCAAGCACATGCAATTTCAGTGCTGGGGAGGCAGAAACAGGAGGGTCCCTGGGACTCACTGGCCAGTCAGTCTACCTAACTGGCAAACCAGTAAGAGACCCTGTCCCAAAACCTGAGGATGCCACTTAAGGTTGTTCTCTGTCTTTCATACACACACACACACACACACACACACACACACACTGCACTTACATACATGCAGGCAAATACTTGTACACATAATAAAAATTTTTAAGATAAATAAATCTTGCTGGGTGTGGTAGCACACTGCCTTTAATCCCTACACTTGGGAGGCAGAGGTGGGCAGATCTCTATGAGACTAAGGCCAGCCTGGTCTCCGTATCGAGTTCCAGGCCATCTGTGGCTATAGGGAGACCCGGTTTCAAAAAAGGCCAAAAATAAATCATTAAATCTTTAAAAATAAGTGTCATGTGCTCCTTGCCAAAGTCTTGACTCACATGGAAGCAAAAAGGCTCCTGTGGTCACTGAAAAGCTTACAGCAGTTCCTGGCTTCAGACTCAGAAATGCCCATCTATATCCAACGAGCAAGGGAAGGCAGCATCTCTGGGACCCAGATGGGTGTCACCCAGCAGCCAAGCAGCCCCAATGGACAGTGTCTACCCTGACTGAGGGCAGCACTGAGCAGCAGAGTGAGCAGGATCAGCTCACCTCTTAACCCACTCCTGTAACTGTACTGTGAACTGAATGAGGTATGTAGTGTCTCTGAGCCTTGTTCACCTGTGACATGGTATACTGGACAGCTTTAGTGTCAACTTGACACACCTGGGTAGAGGGAGCCTCAATTGGGGAATTGCCATCATTGGACTCACCTGTGGCCATGTCTGTGGGCCATCTTGATGGTTGAGTGATGTGGGAGGGCCCAGTCCCCAGGGGGTGGTGCCACCCCTGGGCAGGTGGGCCTGTGTTGTAATAAGAAAGCAGATTGAGCACAGGCCAGAGGAGCAAGTCAGTAAGAAGCGGTTCCTCCATGGCCTGAGCTTCAGCTCCTGCCTCCAGGTTCCTGCCCTGAGTTCCTACCTTGGGCTCCCTCAATGATGAACTGTGACCTGGGAGATGTAAGTGGAATAAACCCTTTCGTCCCCAAGTTGGTACTGGCCAGAGTGTTTTGTCATAGCAATGGAGAAACAAACTAGGACACATGGGGAGCAACAGTACCCCCTTTGTGGTGGACAATGAGTCCAGGTCACTGGGGTCAGACTACTCAGAACAAGGATGCAGAGGCAGACTGGGCTTGTCAGACAGAAACCTGGTCCCCACTCTAAGAGTGTGTACACAATACCCAGGGACCCTGGTCTGGACTGGGCAGCAGGCAGGCTGACAGGCAAAAGGATAAAGACACCCTCACTGCCCACCACTCCTTCTAAGGGACCCACATATAGGCAGAAGAAATGACTCAGGCGGGCCCAGCTCTGGCTGCAGGTCCAGCTAAGAGCCCCCGGCCACCCAGTAGTCCAGAGCCTCCAGGGACCTGGGCCCAGGCCGTGTGGCCTCAATATGGGGCTGACATATGAGCTGACACACATGTCACTCTGCTCAGTCTTGGACTTGTGATTTTCTAAAACAAAATGGCCTTGTGGATCTAAAAGGTGCTATCTTGGCTAAGAAAGTTTTCCTTAATAAAAATCTCTACTTAAGGGCTGGAGAGATGGCTCAGCAGTCCAGAATGCATACTGGACTTGCAGAGAACCCAAGTTCAATTCCCAGCACCCACACTCACAACCATCTGTAACTCTAGCTCCAGGGGCTCCAATACTCTTCTGGCCTTCACAGGCACCTGTAGGAGCATGTGTACACACACACACACACACACACACACACACACCCAAAATTAAATGAGCCAGGTGAGGTGGTACACGCCTTTAATTCCAACACTTGGGAGGCAGAGGCAGGCATCTTTGTGAGTTCGAGGACAGCCTGATCTACATAGTGAGTTCCAGGACAGCAGGGGCTATAGGGAGACCCTGACTCAAAAAAAACAAACAAACAAACAAAAAAAAAGTAAGTAAATGAAATTTAAAAATTTGTACTTAAAGTTTTGAGCTGGGCACAGTGTCACTCATCTATAATTTCAGCAATTAGGAGGTAGAGGCTAGGGGGTCAGGAATTCAAGGCCACATAGCAAGGTCAAGGTTAACCTGTACTACACCAGACTATCTCAAAACACTCAAAAAAAGAGAAGGGTAGAAGAGATGGCTCAGTGTGGAGAGTGCTTGCGGCCCAAACTGGAAGACCTGACTTTGGAGCCCCACACCCACATGCAAGCCAGATGCAGTGGCTCATGCCTGTAGTCCCATAGTGGGGAAGGTGGAAACGGGAGTCTAGTTGATCAGCAAGTGCTGAGTTGTGAGAGACCCTGCCTCAAAGAATAAGGCAGGGTTGCTGGGCATGGTGGCACCCACCTTTAATCCCAGCACTTCAGAGGCAGGAGGATCTCTTAAAGATCGAGGCCAGCCTAGTCTATAAAGTAAGTTTACAGGCCAGCTGGGGCTATAGGGAGACCCTGTCTCCAAAAAAAAGGGGGAAGACATCCAAAATCAATTTCTGGCCTCTACACACATGTGCATGTACAGGTACACACTAATTTAAATAAATAAAAATTAGTTAATTATAAGAAAAATCGAAAGGAAGATGCTCTGAACATAGCACTGCGGGGCAGGGATGCTGCAGGGCGCTGCCTGGGCTCTCTCCCTCCACCACTCATCGGCTATATCAGACTGAGCCTCAGTCTCCCCATCTGTAAAGTAGTGTTAAAGGCCAACAGGTTGCTGAGAGCCCTATGTCCTTATGAGTATGAAGGGCTCTGGCGGGGGTGGGGGGGCTGGCCGGGGTCCCCTAGCCTGCTGTAGATCCACTCCGGCTGTGGCTGGGAAGGGGCTGGGGCTAGCTGGGAGGCTTACCTGCTGGGCATAGCCTCGGAACATTGGGTTGACCAACTTGATTCCATGGGACAGGCTGGTGGGGACCACGTAGCTTGGCCTGTGGGGAGATCAATCCCGCTAGTCCAGGTGGCCGGCCTGGACATGTGGCGGGACAAGCAGTAAGACGGGGAGGCCAGATCAGACCCCAAAGCTGCTGTTCTCACCATGCCCACTGGCCCTGCCAGTCAGGAGACCAGCCCACAGGGTCCATGTTCAGAAGCAAGACAAAAATGTTGGCTGCTGCCTCAGCCAGCAGAGCTCCCAGCAGGGTGGCTGTTTATTCCCCTCAAAGCCAAGATGAGCCCATTTGGAGAGTTTGTTTTCACAGTGAAACAGTCACTGTCGTTTTCCTCATTTATAAGAATCATGTATCCATTGCTGAACAATCTAACTTCCAAGCCCCATCAGCAACTCTGACCTCTGACAGGCGGACAGCATGCCAATCCACTTCTACTAGTACACACCTCTGGGCTCACGCTCAATTAGTCCCAACTTCCACTTTCCCGTTTTTTCTGTGTTTGTTTTTGTTTTGTTGTTGTTTAAGCTTGAGGACCATTTTATTACGGTTTGGGAAAAAAGTAACTGGGCTGGGGAGCTGGCGCAGCCATTAAGGACTCAGGCTCACAACCAAAAAAAAAAAAAAAAAAAAAAAAAAAAAAAGACAAGAGAAAAAAGTAATGGGGCAGGTGAGCTGTCAATCTTGGCAGCTGGTGAGAGAAGGGATATGATAGAAGAGAACTAGCCCCTTGAGTTAGGGGCTAGGGAAGCTCATTCAGCACTAGGGGTTGGCAAGCAGCTGATGGACAGGGGCTTCAGAGAAAGGATGAGAAATCTCAAGGGTCAGGGCCGTGTGCTTAGGATTCTGGCCAGGACCCAGAGAAGGAGGGGGTGGGGTGGGAGTATCTTTTAAGACTCAAAAAAGCAGCAAAGATCTGAAAGCAACTGCTCCAACTTCTGTCTTTCCCAGAGGACAATCAGCTGCTTCTTATCTTTAAATCATTTCATTCTGAGCCATGAACCCTGGCCTGGCCAGTACCTGCTGACCCTGTGCGAGCATCCTCCCCCAGCACAGCCTCACCTGAGACTTGGCACCGGCAGGACGGTCTCCAGGCCTCAGTACAGACACTTCTCAAGTAGCTGCTGCCCAAGCTGGACACCAGTTCAAATCCTAGCTCCATCCTCACAAGCTCTGTGGCTGTGGGGGAGATGCTTCAAGCTCTGCACCTGTTCCCCTGTTCATCAAACAAGGCTGGATATAACCTGTGAGGCACCGGCTTGCTGCGAGTATCATGTATGATTACAGAAGAATCCAGAGGAAGTGCTCCATGAAGAGAAGACAGGCAGAGGGCTAAAGAAATGCTCCACAGTTAAGGGCATTGGCTGCTCTTAAAGGAGCCAGGGACAGTTTCCAGCACCCACATGATGGCTAACAACTGCTTATAACTAACTCCAGTTCCAAAAGGATCCAACACCTTCTTCTGGCCTCCACAGGCACTAGGCATGCATGTGGTACACATATATATATGCAGGTAAAACATCCATTCATACAGAATAAAAAATAAATTGAGCCGGGCGTGGTGGCGCACACCTTTAATCCTAGCACTTGGGAGGCAAAGGCAGGCAGATCTCTGTGAGTTCAAGGCCAGCCTGGTCTACATAGTGAGTTCCAGGACAGCTGGGGCTACAGGGAGACCCTGTCTCAAAAAGACCAAAAAATTAAAAAAAATAAAAATAAATAAATAAATCAATAAATTGAAAAGAGAGAGGGAACAGGCAGTCTTGCCACACACACGGCCAAGGTCAGAGTCACACTCACCGCTTCTTGTGCCAGACTTCAGAGATCAACTTCTGGTAACTTTTGCACAAGGCTGGCTTCTTGTCTGTGCGTACCAGGCCTCCACACTCCAGGAAGAACTGGGTGAGCGGGGGACTAGAGGAAGGGGCCAGGGAGCCAGGACAGAAGAGAAAGGAGGGGACATGGTGTCACTTAGAACAAGCCATGTAAGCAACAAATGGCCTGAGTGCTCATGTGGGGCACCGAGGCCTCGACACCCAGAATTCCCTGCAGAAGGCTAGAAGGACCCCACTTAGATCACAGCCCCTCAAATTTACATACTGAATCCTAAGTCCTAGTGCCTCAGTGTGTGACTCTCCTGAGAGACAGGGACTTTAAAGAGGTAGTGAGGTTACTATGGGGCACTGGGACAGGTCTCAGGCCAATCTCACTGGTGTCCTTACAAGAAGTTTGGACACACACAGCAACCAGACCTGTGCACATAGGAAAGACCCCGTGAGGACATAGTGAGAGCAAAGCCATCCATAGCTGAGGAGCGGGCCTGGGAAGAAACCTACTTCTACCTTGGCCTCCAGAACTGTGTGGCAGAAGTCATTGGTGGTGGATCTGCCAGGCACAAAGCCTTGTCAGTCACAAGAAATGAGTCCTCCCTCTGGGGTCAGATGGGAGCTTCCTGCCACAGGGCCCTGGGCTGCGATGCTGCATGGACATGGATGGCGCTGCCTCCTCCTCCCGGTGCCCACTGCAGGACTTGCCAGGGCCACGTCTCAGGGAGAGATCCACCCACCTCTGCCTTCCCAGTGCTGGGGTCAGAGGTGTGCCCTACCACTCCAGGATATTTCCTCATGTTTTGAGACATTATTACACCACATTAAAATACACATTTATAGTTAAAAAAGAAAAGAAAATACAGGTAAAGGAATAGTATTAACTGGCCATACGAGGACAGTGGCACTGAGCACCTGGCAGCTGTAATTCCGACTTTCCTAGACATGCATCTCTGGTCCTCTCTCCCACCTGGGGTGTGTGTGTGTGTGTAACCTCTTAACACACACACAACTATATATAGGGGAGGAGGGGAGGGCTGCTGGGTTTGCTTTATGTTGCTGTCAGTTTGACATCATTTGTGTGTGTGTGTGTGAGAGAGAGAGAGAGAAACAATAACTATATTTAACTCTCAACCTCTTCTGGGTAGAGACCCCCAACCAAATAGGCCCACAACACAAAGCTCAGGAACCTAATCTTTCCACTTGTACTTTAGTAAATATTTCAGTCTGTCCCTGTAAGGTTGGGCTACAATGAATTTACACTCCTTTGCAGATGGGCCATGTGTACACAGTGCTGGAGATTAAACCCGGGGCCTTGCACATTCTAGGCAAATATTCCACCACCGAGTTCCACCTATGCCCCAATGGCCTTTGAACAGTTTCCCAGAGACAGGAGTGCTGAGCACCCCTGTGCCCACCACTCCTCCTCTGGTCATCTGAGGGCTATATAGCATGAGAGGGAAGGTGGGTATGCTTTGCTTTAGGGGTTCTGGAGTACATTTTATCATGTGTATAGGGGCAACATGCACAGCACAGGGTGGAGGCTGCTGCTGTTTCTAGGGCTTTCCCAGGGAAGCTCCTGCTGCTCTCCCTCCCCCAGGAGAGACTGACCTACCAGTTGGACAGGGCCTGCAAGGCTGCATTCATGTAACAGGAGTTCCCAAGGTTCTTCATGCCGGTGAGGCCTGGAAGTAACAGAGGAGAGTTGGTGAGTCTCTTTCCACTGAGCTTCCCACCTCCAGACCCTATGAGGGCACAGCATGGGGGCTTCATAGCAGACACCCCGTGGCTGCTGCTCACAGAGCTAAGTAGGGCTGGGTGTGCCAAGTAAATGAGCCCCTCAGCCACAATGCCCAGCCTGGGCCCCAAGCCAGGACCGGGAGGCCACAAAGAGGTGCAGATGATCAAGGCTGTACAATTGAAGGGCCATAGCCAGGTTTCTATGAAAGGCACATTCTGCTCACTGTGCCACAGCAGAGTCAAGGCCCTGGCGCTTTCCAGCCACTAGTCAAAACCCCAGCCAGCCCAACAGTACCCGTTGTCCTGGGCTGGTACCTCGAGGTTTTAGGTCATCATCTTCCGACTCAGACTCTCCTTCGTCAGCCACAGCAATAGGGACGGCTTTCAGAGGGTGGGAGGATGGTGGGGAGTCCTGCATTAAAGACCCAGAGTGAGCTGGGCGTGGTGGCACACACCTTTAATCCCAGCACTCGGGGGTCAGAGGCTGGTGGATGTCTGTGAGTTCAAGGCCAGCCTGGTCTACATAGTGACAGGGAGACCCTGTCTCAAAAAGAACCCCCCCCTTAAAAAAAAAAAAAAAAGGACCCAGAGTAAGGAAAGCAGAGTGGGAGGGAGGCACCCAAGCACAGTGGCCTCCTCTGGGAAGGCCAGGCAGCCCCTCAGCCTCCAGCTGGTCCCAGTGAACTCAGAGAAACAGAGGGCATCCTGGAAGGGAGGAGGCTGACAGCCCTGCCTGGGAACTCCAGGTTTGCCATTTTTAATGTGTGTGAATGAGTATTTCCTTTATAAGACACTTCGGAGAAAAAAAGTAAAAACAAAAAACAGATTCTAGTTTTCTTAAAGTCATCGCTACCTAACTGCACACATCTGCAGACTTCTGTCACTGACAACACACAAAATGGACATACAGACCATTGTATAGCATTAGAAACTTCACAACTAGGGCTGGAGAGGTGGCTCAGTGGTTAAGAGCACTGGCTGTTCTAATCCCAGCACCCATATGGCAGCTAACAACTGTCCGTAACTCCAGTTCCAGGGGATCCAACAGCCTCTTCTGACCTCCGCAGGCATTGCACGACACGGGTGCACTTACCTACATGCAGGCAATACAAGCATACACATAAAATAAAAATAATATTAAAAAAAGTTCACAACTGGGGCCACAGAGGTGGTTTACAGGTTAAGAGCACTGGTTGCTTTTGCAGAGGACCCAGGTTCGATTCCCAGCACCCACATGGTGGCTGACAGCTATCGGAAACTGCAGTTCCAGGGGATCCGATGCCCTCTTCTGACCTCCATGGGCACTACACAACAGGGGTGCACTTACATACACACAAGCAATACACTCATACACATAAAACAAACAAAACACGAACATTTCACGATCGGGGCAGAGAGAGATGCTCAGCAGTTAAGAGCACTGGCTGCTGCTGCAGAGCAACCAGATTTGACTCCCAGCATCCACATAGTGGCTAACAATCGTCCAGAACTCCAATTCCAGGGGATGTGACTCCCTTTTCTGGCCTCGGCAAGCACTGCACATATGTGGTGCACTTACATACATGCAGGGAAACATACAAATAAAAATAAATCTTTAAAAAGAAATAAACTTGATAAACATCTCCCAGGTTCCAAGTGAGTCACGAATCAATAAATGCTTTACAGAACAGCTATGGAGTGACAGTCTAAGTGAGGAGAAGCAACACCCACACACGTACACGTACACCTACACCCCCCACACCCACCTATGCACACCCATGTCCTCCTACATCTGCTCACACACATTCCTACACTTACACTGTCCCACACGCCTCTCCATCTACACCCACACCCGCGCCCACATCCCGCCCTCCTAGGGTTGCTACTCCAGTCTGACAGTCAGGTTTCTTGGCCCCTGGCCAGCGCAGGCACCACAACCCTGAAGGGCAGCTGTGCCCTGCTGCTTGGAGACTGTTCTCTGACAGGGTCTCTGCAGAGTGCACACTACAGTGACTACTCTCAAGATGCTACAGGATATGCTTTGGATGCTGGACTGCCAGGGAACACCTGTGACCTACTTAGCCCCCACACCCCTGCTTTGAGGGGTCCCTGGGCCTAGTCAACCCTCAAACTTCACAAAGGTCCTGGGGAAGGCCCTACTCCTGATCATGTGTCTCCAAAGCCCTACAAAGACCTTGGCCTGCAGCTCGACTTATAAGCACTGTGGACATGAACTCCTTGCAACACGCTATAGCTATACCTGGGACTCCTGCTCAGGTCACATTGCCCCCTACCTGGGCAGTGTTACCAACAGCCAAACTGACTCATGACCATACCTGCTCTGAGAACTTCAGAGAGGAGCTGGGCAGGTGGGCTGACAGCCATTGTTGCAGGAAGACCTCACGCTCACAGGCATAGCACCACACCCGGAGTGTGGTCAGGTTGACAGTCAGGTTATGTTTTTTTACCTAGAGGGTAAGATCCAAAATAAGGTCAGTGATAACTTAGCCAAACAGGTGCCCTGAGCCAGCATGGGACTGCCCCTCCCTCGAGCCTAAGGTCTGGGAGCTGGGGTCTGTGTGTCCTCATCCTGGATGCCAGCCACCAGACAGGGCCTGAGTGGGGGCTCAAGTCTGCTTTCTTTCTGGTTTTTCCTCAGCAACCCTGCTGTCTAGGCCTAGCCACTGAGGCCTAGGGCAGGTTGATGGAGCTGGGGGGCAGCTAGCAAGGAGTGTACCTGGGCTGCTTGGTCACCACACCTACCTGCGCATGAATCGTGCTATGGTCTGCGAAAGACTCTCCGCAGCCAACATAGGGGCAAGTGACCTGGGGAGACAGGAGGCGAGAGAGGACTGGGACCCACAGCAGGGACAGCGTCAGCACAGTGAGTCCCCGACTCTACCCCAGAGCAATGGCAACACTTTGATATCCCCTGGAAGGTCACACCCCAGGCGAAGCCCATGAGTCATGTCTGGTCATTCTACCCTGTCTCCAGTAGAGGGCCAGTGGTGAGTCTGACTGCCCAGACTTTATAGAAGGGAGAAGAGGCCTAAGACAGCTGGCTAGGAGGAATGCCAGGTCCCAGGCAGGATGCCACACACACCATGGAAACACAGGTGGGCTCACTCGGCCAAGTCCTCTCCAGCCTGCTGTTTTCTGGTCATTCTTCAGTTACCAGAGCAGCAGCAATGCCCACTGGGGTCAGGTATTCCCAGGTCAGAGGTAAGACCGAGCCCACCCTCTGACGCACACCTCCTCCCCAAGCTGCGAGAATCCTTTACCTGGAGGCAGGCCCACAGATTGGGTCCAGCAACACCACATGACTGGCAGGTTCCCTGTGGAAGGGGAGGTGGGAGAAAAAGAAGGTATGAGCCACCGAAGGGAGTGGTGTGTAGGGTGTGTCCCCTCTAGTCAGGTTGCTCAGACACCCTAAAGGCCTTGGCTTCAGAGGTCTTAACCTGCCTGTCACCTAAACAGGGCACTTTCCTCCTAGTGTGTTCTTTAAAATCATGTTCCTATAAAAGCATTTCGAATCAAACATTTAAACCATACACAAAGTCAGGTGTGGTGGTACATACTTTTGATCCTGGCACCCTTTGAGATCGAGGCCAGCCTGATCTACATAGTGAGTTAGCCAGGGCTACAGGGAGACCCTGTGTCAAAAAGACCAAACCAAAAAAAAAAAAACCAGAAACAAACAAACAAACAAAAAACCCAAAACATGATGCAATACAGATCTCTGTAAATGATTTTAACCTTTTTAAAAAATTTTTTTGAGACAAGGTTTCCCTGTAGCCCAGGCTGACATTGCCCAGAATGGCCTTGAATTCCTGATCCTTCCCAAGTGCTGGGGACTGAACCTAGGGCTTTGTGCTGGATAGCTTTAGTGTCAACTTGACATACCTTGGTTGAGGGGCCTCAATTGGGGAATTGCCTCCATTGGACTGGCCTATGGCCATGTCTGTGGGGCATCTTCTTGATTATTGAGTCATGTGGGAGGGCCCAGCCCAGCGCGGGTGCTGCCACCCCTGGGCAGGTGGGCCTGGGTTGTGTAAGAAAGCAGGCTGTGCAGGGGCCAGGGGAGCAGGCCAGTAAGCAGCATTCCTCCATGGCCTGTGCTCTAGCTCCTGCCTCCAGGTTCCTGCCCTGAGTTCCTACCTTGGGCTCCCTGATGATGAACTGTGACCCGGGAGATGTAAGCCAAATAAACCCTTTCCTCCCCAACTTGGTATTCGTCAGAGTATTTTGTCATGGCAATGAAGAAACCACCTAGGACAGATTTCCTGTGTGCTAGGCAAGCACTCGACCAGCTGAGCTAGCCCCCTCCCCTGTCACCTATTTACGGTCATCTTTCTAAGCCCACACACAGAGACACCTCATTCATAGCAATACCAACTTGCCCAGTTTTCCTGTTCTCGCCTTGGCAGCTACAAGAGTTTTCTAGAATGCATGTGCTTGGTGAGGGTACACAGCCTCAGGTAGTCTTTACTGCTGGCGCTCACGTCCCAAAGGGAACTGCTTCCCTGAGGTCATAGCACCACCAGCAGCTCCCCGGCCCCATGAAGGGGCAGGTTCTTCTCCCTGTTCAGCCTGAAGGATGGACTCACTGTTTTCATCAGCAACATCCTAGCAAGCACCTGCCCAAGTGTTCCTTGGACATTTGCATTTCTTCATTGTGAACACTCACTTCTGGCTTTGCCCCAGACTTTGTAAACAGCAGTGGGCTTATTCTGGAACTTTCTAGATACCCAAAGAGATGCTGAAGGCAGTCTGCGTTCTTCCTCCCTCCTCTCAGATTCCCCAACTTCCGCTTCCCTTGAGGAGAAGTCTTGCCTTGTGTCACTTTGTTTTCAATCGGCCAGTACACGCATTTGCGCCTGGCTTCTCTCAGTGCCTTGTCCACCCCACATGAGGTATAAAATGACTTGAATAGCACCTACAGACCCAGAGAAGAGGGGGTCTTGTCTGTGGTCCAGTGGCACAGGTGCTCAGGCCCAGGCCACTGAGGCCGGGCTGTACACCGAGGGGAATGAGGGCTCTGGGCCTCCTGGAAAGGAGACCTGGCCCTGAGCAGGGCTTTGCGAGTGACCCTTGACCCAGGAGGCCCAGCACAACAGTGCTGCTTAAGCTGGCGAGAGGCTACAGCGCTGTCATCACCACGAGGGTCGGGATGGGATCCAGAGAGAAATGACGGGACAGAGAGGAGAGCTCTCCGAGAGCTCCCACATGGGCTGGTCTTTGACTAAAAGGGAACACGGCAGCCGTAAAGAGCAGCTGGAGCCCGCGCCTGATATAAGGAGGGAAGAGGAAGGAAGAGCAAGTGCATCTACCCTGTGTGCACTAGAATGGGACAAACCAAGCTTGGGGGTGACCGAGGGACGGGGCAGCGCCTTGACATGTGCCTTCACAATGCTCTGCTTCGTGCTGACCCTGTGACAGCGTCACCTTTTCTGCAGAGCTGGGCTGGGGCCTAGGGCCTTGCTCACGCTAGGCAAGCACTCCACTCTGACCCACACTCCCAGCCCGTGTTACCTTCTCACAAAATTTTACATTAACAACAAGAAGACAGTGATAACACATGCTATTGAAAGAGGAGGCCCACTTCCCACTTAGGCTCCCTGAATAAGAATGTCATGAGACCTGGGTATAGCTCAGAGGTACACCACTTACCGTGGGTACAAAGCCCTGGGTTCCAGCCCAGAGGTCAAAAGAAAAGAAAAACAAGCAACTCTGTACACCCATTCTCTGCCTCACGGAGGCTGTGTACCTACCAGCAGCAGTAATGGATGGAGCATCAGTGACTCCCAAGAGGCCTGCTCTGAACTATAATTAATGGCGGCAAGACCCAGCATCTGAAAGGAAGCTCCCAAGCAGACGCCAGTGGGGCCATTATCTACAAGGCTGATCGGAGATGGGGGGAGGGCAGTGCTGCTGTTTCAGAAAGTCTACACTCTAAGCACATGGCAGCCCTAGGGTGGCCCCAGGCCCTGAGGTCCCTTTACCTTAGATTTGAGCACCAAATCCTCTTTGGTCACCTCCCCTATAGAGTCCAGGTGAGGGCAGAAGTCTCTGGCATCTCCCATTCTGGCCTGGGCTCACCTGTAAGGGGGCACAGCAGTCCAGATTAGTGGCAGCCTCTGTTGGTGATAGGTGGGATGGACTAGAGGTCATAGGCTAGCTGGAGGCCCAACTCTGCCATGTGCCAGCTGGCAACCAGGAAGCTGCTTCACCTCCCTAGGTCTCCCTCCTCTTGTCCAAGAAGACTGACGCTTCCATTCGAGGTTGATGTGAGGATTCACATAGGTAAAGGAAGGGTGTCAGAGCCCGGCTGGCACAGGGCCTGACAGACAGCACACTAGGCAGTATGGGGTGGGAGGCTTAGACTTCCTGGTGGGGAGACACCAGAGACATTAGGGTCATGCCTATTACAGGAACTGCACACCACCCTACCCAGACCTGCGGATGCTGCTTCTGAAGGTCAAATCCACATCTGATCTACTCCACCAAGGGGACAGGCAGAGGAATGGCTGGCCTTTAGAAGGGCAGACACTGACTTTGGCCTTCTTTTGAGCAGGCAGTCGTCTTGATGCGCCTGAGGAAGGCTGTACAATCTCACTGGAGATCACGTACTGGTCACACACTAAAGGCAGCACAAAGTCTAAATGTCTCCAGGACCGTCCTCTGAGGACAAGGAGAGTGACCGAGCACTGCAGGCCACTCACCCAGAAGTGGAGTGTAAAAGCACTTGCCAAAGGTCAACAGCACTGTATCTGGGTGACAGATGTCAAGGGATGGAAAAAATATGGCTTTGTTGCTTTGGTTAAAGTGATACACACTCAAGAGAAAAGCAAACAGAAGATCTAAGAAGAGTACAGAGTAGCTGAGTCCCTAAGGCACGTGACACCCTCCTGGCTTTTATGCACCATTTCTTTCTCTCTAAATCAGAAAAAGCAAAAACAAAAAAGCTCTGAAGAATCAATACTTTCCCTGAGGGAGTTAACAGGCTGCGGTGAACAAGCAGCTCTGGGGGTGTGGTGGGTACTTGGTGCAGTGTGGGACCACACAGAATGGAACAGACATGCACGCACACAGAGCCTGTGGAGCTGGTGAATATGAGCCCAGTTAGGGCCACACTTCTGACCATCTGGGCTTAGTCTGGTCACAGGCCAGATAAGCTACTACTGGGCATGCTGGGGAAGGGCACACAGGACCTTCCTGGCATCTTTTTGCACAATCCTGGGAATCTGATCATTTCAAAAGGAGATGACAGGCAGGTGGTGGTACAGGTCTATTTGGGAGGTAGAGGCATGATAATCAGAAGTTCAAGGTCATCCTCTGCTACACAGAAAGTTGGAGGCCAGCCTTGGCTATATGAGACCTTGTCTCAAAATATCAAAATATAAGCTAGGCATGGTGGTGCCTGCAGTCGGCACCTTTAAAAGCTGGTACCTTTAATACCAGCAGTCAGGAGGCTGAGACAGGTGAACCTCTGTGAATTTGAGGCTAGCCTGGTCTACATAGCAAGTTCCAGGTCAGGCAGTGCTACATAGTAAGACTCTATCTCTAAGTAAAAAAAAAAAAAGAAAAAAGTAAACAATTAAAAATAAACAACTAGGGTCAGTCTTGGTGGCACATGCCTTGAATCCCTGCACGAGGCAGGTGGATCTCTGTGAGATCAAGGCCAGCCTGGTTTACATAGCAAGTTCTAGGCCAGCTGGGGCTACAGGGAGACCCTGTCTCAAAAAAACCCAAAACAACTGAACAACACCTCAGCAAATCCATCTAGGAATCTGGCCACTGATTAGTTGCAAGCTGCAAGGAAGGTTCAAACCAATCAAAGGTGTAAATGAGGCCAAGCGTCCTCAGTGACAGCCAGGGCTGCAGCCTCCAGATCCCAGCAGTGGACACAGGACTCCTTCTGGGTCCCCTCACCATGCCAGGCTGGCCCATACTTCCAGACAAAACAGGAGAGACTGTGTTGATGGTGCAAGCCACCAGACTCAGCCAGCAAAAGCCCTCCCTGCCTTCCTGGGCAGCGGTGACAACCCCAATGACACTGACCAGGAAATGGCTCCTTGTTCTCAGCTCTCACAAACGGGCATCCAGAGTGAGAGCTTCTAGCAAGTCAATGGGCCCCAGGCCCCACTCACTTGCAGTCTCTCTTTTAAATTTTTTAATTACTTAAAAAAAAAAAATTGTGTTGGGGGAATGGGTGTATGCGCAATGGCATGTGTAGAGGTCAGAGGTCAATATGTAGGTTCTCGCCTCAACCACATTGGTCCCCAGTGATGGGACTCACGTTGTCAGGCTTGGTGTTAAGCCAGCTCCCCTGGTCAGTACGTAAGGGATGAGGGTGGAGGGCGGGGCCTTCCTGAGTCAATGCTGCTCACAGGAAACCAGTATGTGCATTCTCTGCTTGACAGGGGCAGGCTGCAGACAGGGACTGACTGCTGAGGTGGTCTACAGTGGAGCCTCCAGCAAGGGGCCTGAGGGCGGGTGTGAGGGAGGAACCAACATTTAGTCCAGAACCTTTAAAGATCACTAAAGATCACTCTCAGTTGAAAGCATCCAGACAGCACACTGGGTGTCCAGAGGCCAAGTGCTCCTCAGGACAATGAAATACCCTGCTTCCAGGACACGCACAGAACTGGTAGATGGCCCCTCTGCTTCCTTGATGGGCCAGTCTCCCAGAAGTGGGAAGTTCAAAGAGGGAGGGGCAGTTAGAAGGTAACATTTAAAATGGCCAACAGAGTTCAAATGTGACAACAGAGTTCAAAGTTCTAAATTCCAAACCTTACTTGAAGCTAGGTTTTTCCATTGGTCCTGAGGCCGTGTGCCCATGTTGGCAATGGCCCTGGGCTATTTTTGGCAAGGGTGGGGCTTTTAGTGTCCCTGTCACATATGCCATCACTCAAGAGAGACGACTGGAGATGGGGGAGTCTGGTTATGACCTTGGGGCCCAGGACAGAACAACAGTAACAGGCCCATGTTTTTCTAAGTCTCGCTATGTAGCCCTGCTGGCCTCAAACTCATGATCCTCCTGCCCTAATCCTCTAAGTGCTGGGATAATAGATGAATAGATGAGCTCCACCCACACAGTGATTAAACACTTTTAATCCACAAGAGCAACTGGACTCAAGTTCCTGCAACTTCTAAGAGAAAAAGAAAGCTGCATCGGCACTTGCCCTACTATACACAGGAACAAAAGGTGGCAGGTAACTGAGGAATTTCCCAGGATCATGCACCCACCCAGTGGCCAGCTTCATAGGCAGTCAGTAGCAGACCTGTCCTACACAGCCCTGCCCCAAATCGAGGTGGCACTTTTCAGAGGACCGGACACAAGCAGCCTGGGCTTTATGGGTCACACCAGTGTTTGTAACAGTCTGATTGTTCTTCCCAGTCCTTCACTTCAAGGTTGACACACGGCTGTGCTGACTGCTTCTGGGTGCTGAGGAGCATGTGCTCCCAAATGGCAGCTGACGACCGTCTGTAACTTCAGTTCCAGGGATTCTGACGCCCTCTTCTGACCTCCATGGGCACTGTACTGCACAGGTGCACTTAAACACATGCAGACAAAACACTCATACACAGAAAATAAAAATAAATAATTTAAATAATAAAAGGGTACTGATAAAAAGGCAAAAATAGCCAGGGGTGATGGGGCACACCTTTAATCCCAGGACACAGGAGGCAGAGGCAGGCAGATCTCTATGAGTTCAAAGCCAGCAAACAAACAAAACAAACAAACAAAAAAAATATATATATGTATCAGCAAGAATAGTATATCTCAGAAAGAATAGTCAAGGTTAATCTGGATTTAGATTTATCCTAAGTAAATAATCAAGGACGCATTCAGACAACAGACATTCACTGTGGTGCTGATTATCAGGAAGACCACTGGCTGCAGGACAGCAGTACAAGCACATCCGTGCTTCAGAACCACGGCAGGGATGATCACACTGAACGGCCCTAGGCCTGAAATCAGATCTTAGTAAATGGAGAGACGCCATGTTCAGAGATCAGCAGACTCAATATTGTTACACTGATTCCTGAAAATTAGAGACTTAAAGCAATCTTAGCCAAAATGTAGGCAGTTTTTGTTTGTTTTACAGAAAATTGTCTCAAATACTGGGGCAGGTATGTAACCTGAGCTACTAGGGAGGTTGAGGCAGCAATACTACAAATTTAAGGCCTGCCTGAGTGCTGAGACTGTAGTGCAGTGGTAGAGAACTTGCCTGGCACGCTTGAGGCCCTAGACTCAATCCCCAGTATTGTAACAAGAGGGTCTTGCCTGGGTTACACAATAAGTTCAAGGCCAGCCTGGGTAACTTAGTGAGACCTGGTTTCAGAACAGTGACTTTGGGTCTGGGTCACACAGACTTCAGAGAGGCTCAGACTGTCTATTGACCTGCATGGCAGGAGTGCTCTCAAAAATGCTTTAGTGCTAAAATTTGTGTTACATTCTTTTAGAGCACTGCACCTGGCAGGGTCACAAGCCCTGAGGTGACACAGAATGGCTTCTTTTATCGGACTCCATGCTCAGGCTCTGCAAGAAAAGATACACTCTGGGTGAAGGTGGACACTCACTCACCAGGTGAGCAGGGCGTGGAAGTCCCCATTATCAGCTCTATCTGAGATTGGAGCTCACTGCCTGCTGCTTCTGACATCAAAGAAAAACATCAGGAAAGTGACCCCGAGGACCAGAACAAAACCTCAAACAGCTTCCCTTCCTGAGGGGGCCAGCTCTTCTGCCACACACCTCAGCTTCCTTGTGCCTGGAAGATTCCTTTTCTCAATAGAAGGCACAGAAGACAGGATAAATTAGACTGTGGAGCAATGAAATGCCACGAAGATCACTAGAGCTGGCAACTCTAGTTCAATCCCCTGAACCCACAGGCTGGAAGGAGAGAGAACCGACTCCAGCAAGATGTCCTGACCTCCACACTTGCATTGTGACACACACACATATACACACGAATTAAATAAATGTGAAAGCATTAAGAAAAAAAAAACAAACAGAGGCTGGCAAGATGGCTCAGTACTTAAGAACCCTTGCTGCTTGTCTATAAAGGTCGAGCGCAGTTCCAAGCACCCATGTCAAGTGGCTAATCATGACCTGTAACTCCAGCTCCAGGATATCTAATGCCCTCTGTGGTGTCTGAGAGCACCCACATACACATGCACAAACACACATAGACATAAATGGAAAATAAAAGGTGGTCGTGGCCAGGTGTGGTGATGCATGCCTTTAGTCCCAGCACTTGGGAGACAGAGGCAGGTGGATCTCTCTAAATTCAAAGCCAGCCTGGTCTACATAGTTGAGTTTTAGGTCAGCTAGGGCTATAGGGAGACCCTGTCTCAAAAAGACAAAGAAAAAAAAGTAGTGGTCATGATGGTACATGCATTTAAATCACAGCACTCAGGGGGCAGAGGCAGGCAGATCTCTGTGAGCTCTAGATCAGCCAGGGTTATATAGTAAGGCCCTGTCTCACAATAAATAAATTTAAAAATATATATTTATTATTTTATGTATATGAGTGTATTGCCTGCATGTATGTGAGTGCACCCGTGTCATGCAATGCCTCAGGGGTCAGAAGAGGGCTTCGATTCCCCTGGAACTAGAGTTAAGGACAGTTCGTAGCCACCATGTGGGTGCTGGGAATCGAACCTGGGTCCTCTGTAAGATCAGTCAGTGCTCTTAAACACTGAGCCATCTCTCCAGCCCCATAAATAAAAGTTTTAAAAAATTCTTTAAAACCTCTAAAAAAAGAGTAAGAACAGCTCTCTTCTCTTAAAACAAATACCACCGAACAGTTGGCAAACTTGAATATGGACTACATGTTGGTGAAGAGGTCTTTTTTTGTTTTTGAAGCCTGCAGACAATTTTATTAGCATTTAAAAGAAAAACAGGCTTTCTCAGTAGTTAAGAGCAGTTAAGAGCACTGGCTGCTCTTGCAGAGGACCTGGGTTCAGTTCCCAGCACCAACATGGCAGCTAACAACCATCTGTAACTCCAGTTCTAGGGACTCCAATACCCTCTTCTGGCCTCCACTGGCACTGCATGACACAGGTGCACTTCTGTACATGCAGGTAAAACACTCATACACATAAAGTAAATAAGGTGAGAAAAATGCCCCAAGAAAGCCATCTCAGCAGCTTCCCAGAGGAGGAGGAGAGAAGGCAGGCATGCCCCTTGAGTTAAGTCTACATGGAGGTCATCCATGTGGTGGCAAGTAGCTATACTGGGGGGCGGGGAGTAAGGAAGCCCAAAGTATCAGAAAAAGCACATTTAGGTTTTAGTATCATCAAAAAACAAAGTGGAAAAGTTGCACCTGTATAATCATGACTGGAGGTGTGGACAGACTCAAAGAACCTCATGGTAACATTATGGTGGCTTGCAGGGCCTTCCGGACAATAGCTTTTAAAAATGTAGTGCATTGCACAGCATAGGTGCACTTACATACATGCAAGCAATATATTCATAAAATAAAAATAAATTAAAAATAAATGTATTGTAGAGGTATGCATGTGCATGTGGAGGCCAGAGGTCAGGCAGGCCAGCCATCTTTTTTGAGACAGGGTCTCTCATTAACCTGGAGCTAATGGGTTCAGCTAGACTGGCTGGCCGTGAATCCCAGGGATCTTTGTATCTCCGCCTCCCCTGCACAGGGACCACAAGCACATACCACCACACCCAGCTTTTTAATACATGGGTTCTGGTGGTTGAACTCAGGTCCTCATGCTTATGAGGCACATTTTACTGACTGAGCCATGTCCCCAGAGCTGATACAATACTTACTATGTACTGAACTGTACCTCTCCATCCATAATCTGTATGTTGACCTCCTAGGCACCAGCACCATAGACTGTAAGGGTGTTCAGAGATAAGGACTTTAAAGGGCTAAGTTAAAATGTGGTCTGTGGAAGGCCTGCTGGGATTGATAGGCCTCTGGGAAGACAGCACAGACCCAGGGAAGTTCACACACAGCAAGGCCATGGTATACCACCAACCTACCAACATTAACCTCCAGATCCATGAGACCATGAGTTTCTGATGTTTAAGCTGCCCAGCCTGTGGTGCTGTCACTGTGCCTAGGGGAACGATTAGTTTCTGCAACAGTAAACCATTATCCAGCTGCAGATGACGACATCCTTATTTATTCTCAGATGATCTGATTCCCCTGAGATATTTGGGAGTGAAGGGCCAGAATGTCTGGGGTTATTCCTCCATGAGTCAGCAATAGTGACATTAGGAACGCAGACAAGGCAAGCACGGCAGAAAAGTGCCAGTAACTGGTAAAGTTACTGAGGGCAGGTGAGGGTTCACCATGCTGCACATGACTCTGGAGCTCATGTCTCCCTCCCTGGCAGGAGCAGTGGCTTCTCCTTCCACAGAGAAGCAAAGCCACTTGCCTGAGGTCACAGTGAGAAAAGGACAAGGCTGGAAGGGAGTGGGTCGTGTGTGTCCCATAGGCACCTAAGAAAGGCAGAAAGAGAAGGTGGGTCCATTAAAGTACAAGCAGTCAGGTGCAGGACCATGAGAGCAGTCAGTCCCACTGTGCAGTGGCCGCAGGGACGCCTCAGCCTACCTCTACCCCAGCCTATCCCGACGTCTTGCAGCAGGAGCGTACCAGAGAGGGGTAAAGAGTCTGCCTTTCCTGTGTGTTGGGGGGTGGTGGTCCCTCAGGGGCCAGCTGGGAGCAGAGCCCAGGAACAGCAGTGCAGCTGACGCATTTGCAGAACCCCTCCCCCAACCCCCTGGGTCTGGTAATGCTCCTCTGCCTCCTAGGGAAAGGCTGGTTCCTTAGGATCCAAAGCTGGCACAGCTGAGCCTCCACCCTCTCAGGCTACCCACAGCCGCCACTCACTGATCCTGTTAGCTGACCGCAACCCTTTCCAGGGATGCCACAGCTTTGCTAGTCCCTTGCTGTTCCCCTCAGGACAGGTGCATCTTCTTCCTTCACTCTCCCCCGAAATCCCACACACTGTGTGCCTCCCCAGCCCAGGCTTCCCTAAGTCTCCCACCCTTTGTCAAGTGGAGCCCTCAGGCATCCCCAGCACTGTCAGTCCTCACCTCCCCATCATTCACAGAGCAGTTTCAAGCTCAGGACAGTACAGCATCTCACAACCCAAGGAATGGAACAGCCTTCTGCTTGTGGCCCCAAAAGTCAATAAAGAGAGGGCATAGGTTTAAGGCTCTCCCTGTGTAGCCCTGGCTGGCCTCGAACTCACAGAGATCTGCCTGCCTCTGCCTCCCAAGCGCTGGATGAAAGGTATGCGCCACCACGCCTGACAAGGCTGGCAGTCTTATGGGGGTTATTATTGGACTAGAGACTGTGACCAGCCCAGGTGACAAGAAGCCTCAAGTCCTGGGCTAAAATATGGAGGTACACACAGAAGAGTGGGAACCTTACTCGAGCTCAGAGTTCAAGACCAACCTGGGCAATATAGCAAGCCCTCTGACTCAAAAAACAAAAAGGTTGGACGCATGGTACTCACAAGTGCCATCCCAGCAATTGTGAAGTAGAGGTTCAAGTCATCCTCAATTACATATGGAGTTTGAGGCCAGCTTGGGCTACATAAGACCCTGTCTTACACTTACACACACACACACACACGCACGCACGCATGCACACCCCAAGTTCAGACCTAGAAACCTCAGCAGTGACTGCGCTGAACTACCACAGGAGATGCAAACTAAAAGCCAGGTGATCCCAGGCTCCGGAAGTCAGACCCTCTCTGGCTGGTGGGATCTGCATCCTGCTTCTATCATGAAATCTTGGGATTCTAGGGGATTTAGAATTCTTTTTCTTTCTGCCCCAGAAAGCAAACCTCCATGTCAGGCAAGCTCTTTACCACAGAGCTAAGTCCCAGCCCTCACCATCTTCTTCAGGAAAGCCTCGATTTTATACAATGTTTGGCAATTGGTTGACCAAGCTCACATAAAATTGTTTTATTCTCTCTCTCTCAGTCCAGAATAGTGGCTCATGCCTATGAGCCCAGCACTTGGGAGGCCAAGGCAGGAGGATCAGGATCCTGTGTAAGGCCAACTTTGGCTACCTGGCAAAGTCTAGGTTGCTCTGGAAGACATGAACCCAGGCTAAAAACAAAAAACACAGAAGAAAATAACTCAAGAGAATCTCTAGTTGTTTCAGTCCTTCACAGCCAACAGAAACTGGGGCCGGCAAGGCACTCAGCTGGTAAGTGCTTGCCACAAAGCCTGAGTGCAATTCCCAGAACTCATGTAAACATGGAAAGAACTGACTCCATGAAACTGTCCACTTCACATGTGTGTGATGGCATGAACACATACAACCCACGCCTTATGCACATACAATAAAAATAAGCTGAATTTCCTGAAATTTCTACATATTGACCTGTTTCTGCTCTCTGCAGCCAAAGAGAATTGCCATCTTTTAAAATTACAAAATCTCCTGCCAGGTGTGGTGGCGCACACCATTAATGCCAGCACTCGGGAGGTGGAGGCAGAGGCAGGCAGATCTCTGTGAGTTCAAGGCCAGCCTGGTCTACATAGTGAGTTCCAGGACAGCTGGGGCTACAGGGAGATCCTGTCTCAAAGACCAAAAAATAAATAACTTAAAAAAATAAAATTACAAAATATTTATTAAACTCTCAACTTATGAAAGATGGAACTCAACTCTTGGCCCCTGTTTACTAACTTCCTAGCCTATTCAATTCAAGAATTGTCACTTTTTTGATGTGTTAAGATCACGTGTAGCCCAGGCTAGCCTCAGACTATGCAGCTGTAGAGAACCCTGACCTTCCGACTCTCATGCTTCTACCTCCCTAGTAATGGAATTACAGGCATGAGGCAATGTTGGAAATTAAAACCCAGGGCCTCATGAAAACTAGGCAAAACTCTACCAACTAGCCACATCTCCAGCCCCCCCATCCCCCCAACAAGCATTTTTTGAATGACTATGATGACCAGGCTGTGCACTATCACTTTGCTGACTTGAAAAGCTACCCAGACACAGATAGCCCCATGAGCACTCCACTTGGCGCCACAAAAGAGCCAGCACCCACTCCAACTCCCAAGTCAAACTAAAGCATTAGACTCATATTTGAACTAGAAAAACCAGAAACAAAACCCTGTCTCATCCTCAAAAAGGCTCAAAAGAACTCGGGAGGGGCTGCAGTCCCTCTACCCAGCCATGTCAGATTCCCAGCTGCCACTGCAAAAGCTTTACTTTTGCTAGGTAAGAATCAATTCCACCTCCACACCCCAGAGAGTGGGTATCACCTGGTGCTCTAGGTTCAAAGAGGGTGGGCAAGGGGCATCTCTCTCCAGAAATGCCTCCTGACCTTCGGACGCTTTCCTTGGTGGTGTCCAGTATCCCTGGGGGCTGTGGGGATGGTCCCAGAAATTAAAGGGCCACCTCTGAGCCTAGGAAAGTTGTAAATTTAAGCCCCTGGGTTTATGTAACAGTTCCCAAGGAGCCTTGCACTCAGAGCTATCCATCCAGTGCCATACACATCTGAGTGTGGCTGAACCAGTCCCCAGAGGGGGCAAGACTTTGAGACTATGCCAAAACCAAAAGGCTGCTTCAAGAAGTCCTGAGTCCATTATTTGTCCCAGTCCAAAGACGACAGTCTCAAACGAAAACTGTTCCGGAGAAAAGGAGTAACAGACATGCCCCCTCCCAGTTGTAGGAAAGTCTTCCAGAAAAAAAAAAAAAAAGGTTCCAGCAGCCCCTCCCCCAGCCCAGAAGCTGGAAACGTCAGCAGCTGCAGCAGCAAGGACCCACAAAGGGTAGACCGTGCCAGGGAAGGTGCAAACCCCATGGTGGGGCGAACTCTGCCCCCACCCCAGCTCCACCTCCCGGCCGTGGAACTTGGCTGAGCTGCGGCACCTTCAGAGTTCTGAAAGGAGACACTACTGCATCTTCTTCGTGGGATTAGCTGGGAGAATTCATGGAGAGAACGCTTAGCCCAGGGCCTGACACACACACAGTGGAGTTAGGTTCGAAGCGCCTGGCTCCAGAGGAAAGCATCAGCCTCCACTGAGAAGCAAACAAATAAATTAGGAGTCCCTAAAAGTCCCAACCGAGCCACTGTGCACACAATGACGAGGGCTTTTAACATTCACTGCCCTGGCAGCATCCCCGAGGTGGAAGGTGCGGAGGGCGGGGCCGCGGTCCTCCAGGCCGAGGCGTGCAAGGAGGCACCTGGAGGGGCATCCCCCGACCTCGCACCCTCCGAGCAGAGCCGAGGGCTGCAGGCCCCGCCCGGTGCGGGCGCGCGCCTGGGCCCGAATTCACCCCGCCAAGAGGCGCTAGGCTTTTGAGTCTAAGGGAAATAAATAGATGCACGTCGGGACCCCGGAGCCCGAGTGGCCCCGCGCCGACTTTCCGAGATGAGGCCTGCGGCCGAGAAGACAGGGCCGCCGAGGGCTCGGGGCGGGCGCAGGGGCCGGCCGAGGTCCGGGGAGAGGGCCGGCGACCCATGCGCCGCTGCCCTGGTCCCGTTGGTCGGCGGCCCCGCACAGTCACGCCTCGCCCTCCCGCTGCGGCCCTTGGCTCTCCCCGAAGGCCTGGCCCCCAGCCCTTCAAGCAGCCGGCGGCAGCCAGAACTCACCTGCCGTCGCCACCGCGCCGCCGCCTGTCAGTCAAGCTCGTCCTCCGCCGCTCTGCGCAGGGTCTTGGGGCCTCACCGGCCTCGCCCCACCTCCTTTCCTCCAGCCGTCCAATCCGGAGAGGGCGACACCAGGCGGTGGGCGCGGCCACAGGGCGGTGCGTATCAGGTGGCGGGATGATACGTGATGGGGGCGTAGCCATGCGAGTGTTGGGAGCCCGTGCTGGCGGGCGTGCTGGGGGTTTGGGGGCGTGGCTCTGAGGCCGTGCGTGCCCGTGCGTAGCGGGGGATGGGGGACGTGGCCGCGCCGCTGGCGCGTCGTCGATGGCATGGTCCTGCTCGGAGCTTGCTGGTGCGTGACGGGAGTATAGGACGCTTATACGCGCTGCTGGAGCGCGACCGTGCGTGCTGGAGGCGTGGCAATGAGGGCGGTGCGTAGTGGGGGATATGGGGGCGTGGCTGTACGGGATGGGGCGTGGCTATGAGGGCGGTGCGTGCGGAGGTATGGGTGTGGCTATGGGGCGTGCGTGATTGGGCGTGGCCATGCGGGGGGCGGGCAGGGCCGGGCCAGGCGGGTCGAGCGAATCCGGCGCTCTGACAACTGTGTTACGCGCCGGAAAGGGAAGGAGGTTCTCTGCCCTGCGCAGCCGGGTGTGAAGCAGAGCGACTCCTGGACCGCAGGGCTGACACCGCTATGCGGGTCACCGGGAAGACCTTTCGCCGGCGCCGGGCTGACTCGGAGTCTGAGGAGGATGAGCAGGATTCGGAGGAGGTTCGGTGAGTGTGGGCCGGTGTTACCACAGGCCAGAAAGTGAGAGGCTTGGGGGGTGCTGACCACCGGCCGGGCGCCTCGCTGACACCATTAACGGGGAGCCGGGGTTGCCCTTTCTTCGGCGAGGACACGGGGGCTCCTGCGAGCAAGGCCGCCGTCCCCTGGCTGTGCAACGGGGCGAGGTGTCCCGGGGTCGCACGGACCAGAGTGCGGTACGGTTGGGTCGGAACCGTGCGACTGCGGAGGATCTCAGTCTGTGCCATTCATTGCCTGTTAATTATTTTTCCAGGTTAAAGCTGGAAGAAACCCGAGAGGTGCAGAACTTGAGGAAGAGGCCAAACGGGGTGAGGTGGGTACCACGGGGATGGGGGCGGCGTCAATGATGACAGACTCGTCCCAGCTAGGGGCACAGTCCCAAACCCCTCCCCAAAGAGAGGACGAGTGTCCTATACAAGTGTTTAACCAGGACTTGTCCTGAGCCTGGTGGTCTTGGGGTCTGCTCCAGGTCACTAACTCGTGTGTTTTTTAAAAAATCTTATTTATTTTTATTTTATGTGTTTGAGTGTATTGCCTGCATGTTGTGTAAGTGCACCCGTGTCGTGCAATACCCACGGAAGTCAGAGAGCATCGGGTTCCCTTAGAACTGGAGTTACAGATAGTTGTTACTCTCCCTGTGGGTGCTGGAATTGAACTCAGATCCTCTGCAAGAACCGGCAGTGCTCTTAACCACTGAGCCGCCTCTCTAGTCCCCTAACTCATTTGCATCAATGAATTGTGACAGTTAACATGTTGACTGCTAAGAGTTTGGATATCTTACAGAAATATAATCCAGAAATAAACAGTAAGCTAATGTGGTGATGCATGCCTGTAATCCTAGCACTGAGGAGGTAGAAGCAAGGGGATCAGTGAGTTTGAGGCCATCTTAAGTTACATAGGAAAACCTTATCTCAAAAAAAAAACAAACAAACCCAGAGAATAAATGAGACTCTTTCCATTGCAGAGGCAATCATTGTTAGCATTACTGTTCTTCCCCCCTTTTTTTTTAAAGACTATAATCAACCTTTTTTTTTTTTTTTGTCTTTTTGAGACAGGGTCTCCCTGTAGCCCCAGCTGGCCTGGAACTCATTATGTAGATCTACTTGCTTGTGCCTCCTGAGTGCTGGTATTAAAGGTGTCTGCCACCACACCCAGCCTTTTTTAAATTTTTTTGTCTTTTTGTGTTAACTAATTTATATATACATTTATTCCCTGCTTTTAAGAATTAACCCATTATGATATTGGGCATTTGACCATATTGTGTTTTCCAGAAAACCTTTTTAGTGACTACATAGTATTGTACCAAGCGTAAGTAGTATAATTTTTTAACGGATCTTCAGGCTGGGCATGGTTGTTCACACCTATAATTCCAGACTTGAGAAACTGAAACAGGAGGATTGCCATGCATTTGAGGCCAGCCTGGGCTACACAGTGAATTTCAGACCAGCCTGAGGTACAGACAAAAACCCTGTCTCAACAGCAACAACGAACACCAGAGCTGGTGGCAGAAGGCTATAATCGCAGCTACTCGGGAGGCTAAACTACACGTTTAAGGCCTGCATGGGCCATACAGAGTTCAAATCAGCCTGGGCAACTTAACAAGGCCCTGCTTCAGAAAGCAAAAAGGACTGTTGCCATATTGGGCAGTGGTAGTATGCTTGCCTAGCATGTGTGAGGCCCTGGCTTTATTGCCTCTGTAGGTCATTTTGTAAACTTCTACCACTCCCTGACATTTATCTTCTATGGTACTTCCTTAACTGGCAAAATCTTACATTGGGATATCTAGGCCAAGATGATATCAAATGGCTAAGCCTCGCCCTCCTGTCCACCGTGCTCAGCATGGTGTAGGTTCTATGGCTCTTTCCTGTCCGTCTTCAGTGGAGCCCACCCTTCCATGTTGCAGCCTACACACTTCTGGTTTTCCTCTGTCATTTCTCTTCATTTATGTTTTGCTCAGTGCTGCTGCGCTGCTGGTGGGAGAGAAAGTACAAGAGGAGACTACGCTAGTGGTGAGTGTCGGGTCCTCCCTGTGGCTGCTCTTCTGTGTGTGAGTTTATATATATATATGTATTTTATACAGGATCTCTCTGTCGCCCTAGCTGGCCTGGGACTTGTTACATAGACCAGGCTAGCTTCCAACTCACAGAGATGTGCTGCTTCTCCCTTTCCAGTGCTGGGATCAAAGGCATGAACCATCACACCCAATTCTGTGATCATGTTTCATGAAGATAAACTCACAGGCCTGGAGAATGGCCCAGTCAGTGGAGTGCTTGAAATGCAGGCACAAGGACCTGAATTTGGATCCCTGGCACTGATGTAAAAACCTGGGAGTGGTGGCATATGCTGGGAAGGCAGAGACAGGACATCTGGCTGAATCAGCAAGCTCCTGCTTAGTTAGAGACCCTGTCTCAAATGCAAGACAAAGGGCTGTGGGTAAAGAGTTTGCTGCTCAAGCATGAGAACCTGAGTCCAGACCCCCAGCACCCACATAAAAGCCACAGTGATGGCACACATGTATAACCCCAGCCCTGGGAGCGGGTGGTGCGTGAACACAGGTGGATCTCTGGAATAGAGTGGCCAGCCAGTCCATCAAAATCAGTGAGCCCTTGGGTCATTGAAAGACCCCATCTCAGAATTAAGGTGGAGGGGGCTGGAAAGATGGCTCAGCAGTTAAGAACACTTGCTGTTCTTGGGAGCTTGTATCTAATCCTTAAAAGATTTTAGGGTTCCTTCTTCAAAAGGGGGAATGTTGGCGTAGCCACAAGCCCCATTAAAATAAATAGCCGGGCGAGGTGGCGCACGCCTGTAGTCTCAGCACTTGGGAGGCAGAGGCAGGCGATCTCTCTGAGTTCAAGGCCAGCCTGGTCTACATAGTGAGTTCCAGGACAGCTGGGGCTACAGGGAGACCCTGTCTCAAAAAGACAAAATAAATAAACAAAATAAAAATAAATAAGAAGAAGGGGGGAAAAAAGAACACTTGCTGTTCCTGCAAAAGACTCAGGTTTGATTCCCAGCACCCATATTGGGCAGCTCAGCCCCCTGTATTTCCAATTCCAGGGTCTATGATGTCCCCTTCCAGTCTCAGGCACCTGCATACACATGTACATATATAGACTCAGCCCCCCCCCACACACACATATAAAATGTAAAGGTGGAGAAGGGTTGAGGAAGACACCCAGTGTTGACTCCTGACCTCCACACTCACTTACACATGTGCGCATGCACCTGCACACACGGAGATAATCACAACAACTGCTGCTGTTCTAGATGCGTCCTCTAAGCTGTGTTTGCTTTTTGCAGGATGATCCCTTTCAAATGAAGACGGGTGGCATGGTGGACATGAAGAAGCTGAAGGAAAGGGGCAAAGATAAGTAAGTGGAGAGCGCATACACACACACACACGCACACATGAACTTAAATATTACAGAAGTCTTCAGTCATTCCCTGAGCATTAGCAGAGGCCCCCAGTTGCTTGCACAGGTCTCTAGGGTTTCTTTTATTTCCACCCCATGCCATGTCATGTTTTTTCCCAGCCATTAGCAGGATAGTGGTCTTCCTGCT
>NW_008331486.1:7369228-7403642 GCF_000622305.1 Nannospalax galili
TAGTGAGTTCCAGGACAGCTGGGGCTACAGGGAGACCCTGTCTCAAAAAGACAAAATAAATAAACAAAATAAAAATAAATAAGAAGAAGGGGGGAAAAAAGAACACTTGCTGTTCCTGCAGAAGACTCAGGTTTGATTCCCAGCACCCATATTGGGCAGCTCAGCCCCCTGTATTTCCAATTCCAGGGTCTATGATGTCCCCTTCCAGTCTCAGGCACCTGCATACACATGTACATATATAGACTCAGCCCCCCCCCACACACACATATAAAATGTAAAGGTGGAGAAGGGTTGAGGAAGACACCCAGTGTTGACTCCTGACCTCCACACTCACTTACACATGTGCGCATGCACCTGCACACACGGAGATAATCACAACAACTGCTGCTGTTCTAGATGCGTCCTCTAAGCTGTGTTTGCTTTTTGCAGGATGATCCCTTTCAAATGAAGACGGGTGGCATGGTGGACATGAAGAAGCTGAAGGAAAGGGGCAAAGATAAGTAAGTGGAGAGCGCATACACACACACACACGCACACATGAACTTAAATATTACAGAAGTCTTCAGTCATTCCCTGAGCATTAGCAGAGGCCCCCAGTTGCTTGCACAGGTCTCTAGGGTTTCTTTTATTTCCACCCCATGCCATGTCATGTTTTTTCCCAGCCATTAGCAGGATAGTGGTCTTCCTGCTGAGTCCCAGTCATTCTCATATAACTGGGCCTGACTGACTGACCTGCTCCCTGCTCTCTCAGGGTCAGTGAAGAGGAGGACCTGCACTTGGGAACGTCGTTTTCCGCAGAAACCAACCGGAGGGACGAGGATGCAGACATGTAGGTACCACTGTGTCCGGGTCTGTGAGTACTGGGGTTGGGCAGAGTCACAGATGAAACATGGTTCCAGTATTTTCTGGAAGGTGTAAATGTTGGCTATGCTTTCCCCACTTGCCAAGTTTAAGATCTGAAAGCCTCTTAAAAGTTCTTGAAGCTGGGCGTGGTGTCGCACGCCTTTAATCCCAGAGGCAGAGGCAGGTGGATCTCTGTGAGTTGGGGGCTAGCCTGTTCTACATAGGGAGTTCCAGGCCAGCTGGGGCTACAGGGAGACCCTGTCTCAAAAAGACCAAAAAAAAGTTCTTTAAAAGGCTGAGTCTTTGGATTTATGTTTCCCTCTGTTCCTTCTCCCCCTCCATCCTCCCCTCCCTATCGTCCTACACTGGACAAATGCTAGATCAGTGCTCTACAGCTGAACTACATCCCCAGCCCCTGGCTTTCCTGACCAGTGTATTTCCTCAAAACACAAGGATAAAACACAGACTTGCCACTTTCTCCTTTTCAACAAGGCCTTTGAAACAGTGCCAGGGTGGTCCTGCCTTAGAACCTTTCCTACTCTGAAGAGTTCTTTCTGTTTTCCTTAATAAATCCTGATAAATTTACATTAGCTTTCCTTGAATAAAACAAAAACATAAACGTAGTATCACTTTTCTGTCTTCAAAGGACTGCCTATATCATAACAACAGTAAAATGGTTGGCCACAACCTCCAATACAAGTGTTTTCAAACTTGAAAAAAGCTCAATCCAGGCATGGTGACAATGCGTGTATTTCTAGCACCTAGGAGGCCAAGGCAGGAGGATCTCAAGTTTGAAGCCAACAAGTTTATATAGTGTGAGACTTTGTCTCAAAAACAACGTTGGAGCAGGGGCTGAAGAGATGGCTCAGTGGTTAAGAGCACTCACTGGGTGTTCTTACAGAGGATCGGGGTTCGATTCTCAGCACCCACATGTCAGCTAACAACTGGAGTCTGTAACTCCAGTTCCAGGAGATCTGACACCCTCTTCTGATCTCATTGGGTATTGCACGACTGGGGTGTACTTAACATGCAGGCATGCAGTATGCTTATACACATAAAATAAAAATAAAATATTTTTTAAAAAAAACAAAAAAGCTTCCAGAGCCAGGCATGGTGGCACATGACT
This sequence comes from Nannospalax galili, assembly GCF_000622305.1. Taxonomy (NCBI): domain Eukaryota; kingdom Metazoa; phylum Chordata; class Mammalia; order Rodentia; family Spalacidae; genus Nannospalax; species Nannospalax galili. The sequence continues at coordinate 7,371,198 of NW_008331486.1, forward strand.
TTAATCCCAAGGCTGGGAAGGCAGAGGCAGGCGAATCTCTGAGCTCCACACTCATGCTGGGGCATGCACACTCCCATGAGCTCCACACACATGCTGGGGTATGCACGCTCCCACGCAAGCATACACACACAAAATGTTTTAGAAAATAGCCTTTAGCATATGGTGAGAGGATGCCCGCTGTGGACTAGCCCTCCCTGAGCCTATGGATTTTGATTCTCAGGATGAAGTACATTGAGACTGAGCTGAAGAAGAGAAAAGGGATTGTGGAACATGAGGAACGGAAAGTCAAGCCCAAGAATGCCGAGGACTGCCTCTATGAACTGCCTGAAAATATCCGCGTCCCCTCTGCCAAGAAGACCGAGGAGATGCTCTCCAACCAGATGCTGAGTGGCATCCCTGAGGTGGACCTGGGCATTGAGTGCGTCTCCAAGTCCCGGCTTTGCCCCTGCCCCCAGGAAGACTTGCTGTCTGTTCAGTTAGCAGTTAGGGTGTGGTTAGGTTGCAGAGTGCTTGCCTCCCATTCCCAAGGCCCTGAGTTCTGTCCCAACACTGAAAAAATACCAGCTCTGGATGGCTCAGTTGGTCAAGTTCAGGCATGAGGACTTCAGTTTGGTTCCCACAGCCCACATAAAAAGCCACGTGCAGTGACCTGCACTTGTCTCCCCAGCCGTGGGGAGGCAGGGACAGGAGACTCCTGGGTCTTCGAAGGCCAGCCAGCCTACTTGGTGAGATTCTGGCTAGTGAGAGACCTTGTCTCGAAATGAGGTGGGTGGCGCCTGAGGAATGATACCCAGGATCATCCTCTGGCCTTCACATGTACACACACCCCCACACACGTAAATTATCCTTGGAAACCTACAGACAAATTCTCGGGCAGGTTGTCACCAGGCGTTTCTCACAACACCTGGTCCCAGTGGCTGAAGAGCCCCTGACCTGAAGACAAAAGTATCTCTTTGCTCAGAGCCACCTGGCTTTGTTCTCTTCCAGCCAGAGCCTTGCAAAAGGCTCTCCCCTCCCCGCCATGAGGGTCCTTTCTTCGATGGGATTGTCCTGCAAGAAATACAGGGTGTGTGTCGTTCTGAGGATGGAGCCCAGGGCCTTAAACATGCTAGGCAACTTTTACCACCTAGCTGCAAGCCCAGCCCCTTATTTCCTCTTAATCAAGAGACCACCTCCTGTTCCATGCTCTGTGGCATGTGACCATCGGGTTGGGCCAGGCAAGGTATACACGTCTAATCTCAGCAGTGGGGAGGCTGAGGCAGGAAGAGAAGATCTTGAGTTCCAGGCCAGCTTGGGATACATAGAGAAACCTTAGAAAAAAGGAGAGTAGGGACAGAAAGGAGTCCACCACACTGTAGAGCACTGTGCCCCGGGACAAGTCCTTGTGCAGTGGGAGGTACCCAGCCTCACCAGTCACTTCCAAAGGCATAGTGGTCTCATGGGGTGCGGGCCTCCTGTCCCCACAGTGCTAAAATAAAAAACATCATTTCCACGGAGGACGCCAAGGCCCGGTTGCTGGCAGAGCAGCAGAACAAGAAGAAGGACAGCGAGACGTCGTTTGTGCCGACCAACATGGCTGTGAACTATGTGCAGCACAACCGCTGTGAGTGCTGCCTGCCCCATCTGGGGCGGCCCCGGGAGCCCTGCACCCCGAATTCCAAGAGGGTCCAGGAGCCCATCACCTCACTTTCCAAGAGGCGCCAAGAGCCTTTCACCCCCACATCCCCTGGGAACCCACTTCCTGTCTGATGTGTGCCCTGGTCTCTGCAGTTTATCATGAGGAACTCAACACACCCATCCGGAGAAACAAAGAAGAACCCAAAGCCCGGCCTTTGCGAGTGGGTGACACAGAGAAGCCGGAGCCTGAACGTGAGTACAGTAGCCCCAGATGGCCCCTGGGTGGCCTGTCTGGGCAGAGCTGGGTTGGGCATCTGGTCTGGGTCTGTGCTATGGACCATGGCCTTGTGCCTTCCCTTTTCTCAGCTGTTTCCTGCTGGGTAAATGGGGAGAGTCGCAGAGCTCCCCTCAGTTATTTGGCATATCCCCTGGGCTGTCAAGCACAGTAGAGACTTGTGCTGAAAAGTCTGTTTCAGTAAACAAAATAAAAGCTGCTCATAAATAAGAGCTACGTGGCAAGGCCCTTCTGTGCACTTGCACTGGCCTCAGGTCTTGGGGCTGCTGTGGGGTGAGAGGTCCCCCCTTTGAGGAGGTCTCTAGATTCCACCATGACCAGCAGCCTCTGTTCTCTTCAGGGTCTCCTCCTAACCGAAAGCGTCCTGCTAATGAGAAGGCCACTGATGACTACCACTATGAGAAATTCAAGAAGATGAACAGGCGGTACTGAGACGGCAGAGGGGGATGTAAATAGCGTATACACGCGCCCAATGCAGACAGTGCCCAAGAAAAGTGCTGCTTAGGGAGGTGACTTTCGGCCCAGACAGGGCTGCTGCGACCACTGGGATTTCTGCTTCTGGTTTTGGTTCAGAGACAAGAGTCTCCCAGGCTGGCCATGAACTCAAGACCCTCTTCCCTCCACCTCCCTACTTCTGGGATTATAGAGCTTTGTCAAGCACTAAATTTGTAACATTTTTTGAAATAAAACAATGTGATTTCCCTGTTTGGGGGCAAACTCTTCTCCTGAGTATTAGTAAATTGTATTTGTAAATATGTTGCCTTTCTCTTAATGTTTGCTCTTGGCCAGGAGGAACTAGCTATGTGTTGACTGTGATATTATTTACATTGTGTTTTATGCTTACACACAACCATGTCTTTCAAATGTTTGAAATGGTGATGAAAAATGCATCCTTCCCTGTTTGTAGTGTCCAGCAGACAGCAGAATGCAGGATGAGTTCCCAGAGACCTGGTCTTCCCTGGCTTTTACAGAGCTGCTTCTTCTGATTAAAAAAGAAAAAAGCTGTGTGGTGGTGCACACCTTTGATCAGAGCACTTGGGAGGCAGAGGCAAGTAGGTCTTTATGAGTTCCAGGCCAGTCTGGTCTATATAGTAAGTTCCGGGCCAACTACTGTTACATAGTGAGACTGTCTTTTTAAAAAAAAAAAAAAGGCTGGGTGTGGTGGCACACACCTTTAATGCCAGCACTCAAGAGGTAGAGGCAGGTGGATTTCTGTGAATTCAAGGTCAGCTTTGTCTACATAGTGAGTTCCAGGACAGCAGGGGCTACAGGGAGACCCTGTCTCAAAAAGAAAAAAAAAATCTGATATTTGTATATTACATTTGTCAAAATTCATGAACCACAATCGCTGATTAAAGCTCATAGTTTTGACATTGGGAACCTACTATCTTTAATTGATTTTTTTTAAATACGTATTTTTATGCCTGTGTGTGTGTACTTGCATGAGTTGATGTGCACCTCGTATGCAGGAGCTGGTGGAGACCAGAAGAGGGTGTTGGATCCCCTGGAACTGGACTTACAGGCAGTTGTGAGCCACCGTGTGGGTGCTGGGGACCAAACAGGTCCTCTGCAAGAGCAGTAAGCTCTCTCAACCCAAGCTGTCTCTCCAGCCCCTTATTTTATGTGTATGCATGTTTTACCTCCATGTATGTAGGTGCACCACATACATGCAGTGCTCACGGAGTCCAAAAGAGGGCTCAATCCCCTGGACCTGGAGTTAAAGAAGGTTATTAGCCCCGTGTCGGTGCTGTGCAAAGGGCAGCCAGTGCCGTGACTCCTGGGCCATCGCTCCGGCCCGTATTCTCATTAAAACAAAACACAACTCTTCTGAGACACTATTCGGCCCTTTGAAGGGGAGGAAAAAAGAGGAAAACAATGACCAGGATCTGATTCCCAGAAGGGATGGTGCAGAAGCCCCGGGGCTTCGCCCCTAACAAATATGGCACCGCCGGCGTCAGGCGATAGCCTGCCCGCCATAAAGAGGGCGGCCGGGAGCGCAGGAACCGGAAGTCGCGTCGGGCGCTGTGCGGACAGGGTCGACGCTGCAGCGCGCAGGGGCGCGGGTCGGGGCATGAAGCTGGGCCGGGCCGCGGTGGCCCTGCTGCTGCTGGCGCCGTGCGCGGTGCGTGCGGTGGAGCCCATCAGCCTGGGTCTGGCGCTTGCGGGCGTGCTCACCGGCTACATCTCGTACCCCCGCCTCTACTGCCTGTTCGCCGAGTGCTGCGGCCGGAAGCGGAGCCTCAGCCGGGAGGGTAGGCGAGCCGGGCGGGGGCCAGGCCGGGCCGGGCCGGGTGGAGGGAGCGGAGGGGCCGGACCCCCGAGACCGGCCGGCGGCCTCCCAGCGCCGCTTCCCCCCGGCCTCGGAGCACAGCCGGTGTGGGGCGCAGCGGGGCGGTCGCCGGGAGCAGCCGAAAGCGGCCGCAGCCCGGACCGGGCCCGCAGCACCTGCTGGACGGCCTTGCCGGCCCCTAGGCCTTTTCTGGAGCGCGTGAGCGGCGCTGAGCTTGGCCAGCTGCCTCTCCTGACCCGCTCTGTCCTTTCCTTCCCCAGCGCTGCAGAAGGATCTCGACAACAAGCTCTTTGGGCAGCATCTTGCTAAGAAAGTCATCGTCAACGCTGTGTCTGGTTTTCTAAGCAACCCCAAGCCCAAGAAACCTCTTACCCTCTCCCTGCACGGGTGGACTGGCACCGGCAAAAACTTCGTCAGCAAGATCATCGCAGAGAACATTTACGAGGGCGGACTGAACAGTGGCTATGTGCACCTGTTTGTGGCCACGCTGCACTTCCCCCACGCTTCCAACATCACCCTGTATAAGGCAAGGGCCTTAGCTGGACTCCGTGGATGATGATGCTGGCTCTGGGGTTTCTCACTTGTGTGATGGGATGTGGGAGTTTCATGTCAAGACGAATGAGCCTGAACATGGCTCTGTGTGTCAGTTCCTCTTTAAACAGTGTAGAAATTGCTGGGCCTGGTAATCTCAGCAATTCTGGAGGCAAAGGTAGGAGGAACTAAAGTTCCAGGCCAGCCTGTGCAATTTAGACCCTGTTTCAAAATAAAATAAAAAGGGCTGGGGTGGTCCTGTGGTGGAGCACTTGCCCAGCAGGTTGAAACCCTGAGGGGAGGGAGGGGAAGGGTGTGGAGGGCCTGTCAGTTACTGAGGGTTTGAGATACATAGAACAATAATATCATCAAAGCTTTTTTTTTTGTCTTTTTTTTTTTTTGAAGCAGGGTCTCTTTGTAGCCCCAGCTGTCCTGGAACTCACTATGTAGACCAGGCTGGCCTTGAACTCAGAGATCCACCTGCCCCTGCCTCCCAAGTGCTGGGACTACAGGTGTGTGCCACCATGCCTGGCTCAAAAAAATTTATTTATTTACTTATTTATTTATTTATTGGTCTTTTTGAGACAAGGTCTCCCCATAGCTCCAGCTGTCCTGAAACTCACTGTGTAGACCAGGCTGGCCTTGAACTATTTTTTTTGTTTTTAATTTTATGTGTATGCATGTATTGCCTGCATGTAGGTAAGTGCACCAGTGTCGTGAAATGCACTCGGAGATCAGAAGAGGCTGTCGGATCCCGGATCCCCTGGGACTGGAGTTGGACAAGTGGGTTTAGGGATTCGAACCCGAGTCTTCTGCAAGAACAACCGCTGAGCCATCTCTCCAGCCCCAATATATCATCAAAGCTTCATAGGTTTATTTTTTTGTTCTTGTTTGAGACACGGTCTCTGTGTAGCCCAGGCTGGCCTGGAACTTGCTACATAGATCAGGCTGGTCCCCAGCTCACAGAACAGAGACCCCATTGGCCTCTGCCTCCCAAGTGCTGGGTTTAAAGACATATGCCATAATGCCCTGCCACGGGTGATTTCTTTTTTTTTTTTTCTTTTTCAGTCTTTTGAGACAGGGTTTCCCTGTAGCCGCAGCTGGCCTAGAACTCAATTTTTGTAGACCAGGCTGGCCTTGAACTCAGAGATTCACCTGCCTCTCCCTCCCGAGTGCTGGGATTAAAGGTGTGAGCCACCCGGCCTGGCTCATGGGTGATTTCTTAAACTAGTCTTGGTGATATTTGGTGCAGTCAGTAGGGGCATAGAGTTTTAGGGGTGGACATGATCAAATCCAACTTAAAAGTCTTTGGGCCCCACTCTTTTTGTGAAGAGGAAACACCTCTAGAGAGAGGCTTCAGTTTGCTTTGACTTGGCTGTTTCGACCTGCTCTTGTACTTTAATTCGCTAATTAACAGCCCACACCCGAATGCAAGCCCTGACTCCAGCTGTGTCGTCTTGAGAACATTCATTACCGAATGGTGCTTGAGGGCAGACCTGTCAAGTGCTCGTCTTGTCCTCTTCTGCATCAGCCTCACCAGAATGTGTGATTTTTGGCAGGTTGTTTAACTTCCAGGCACCTGAGTTTTACCATGTCAGAGGGAACACAGCTGGGTGTGGGAGCGCACACCTGTATTCCCAGTGCTGGGGGTGCTGAGGCAGGAGGATCACACGTTTGAGGCCAGCTTGGGCTAAATAGTGAGCTTCTGTCTAGAAATAGGGAAAGAGACAGGAAGATGAGGAGAAGGAGAAAACCAGAGAGATCCAATAGCATTCCCTCGATGGCTTTGGGGAGGTGCTACAGCATGTTCTGTGGACGGTTCTTTGAAACGTGTGTTGTTAGCGCCTGTCCATGTTCTCTGCTACATAGGCTGGGGCAGGAGAGTGGGAAAACCTGGGCTGCTGGGCACAGCTGAGTGAATCCTGTGTAAACAGTGATGGCCCCATGGTCCCAGTAGGCCACTTGTGGTCACTGAACTCTTCTCTTAGTGGAGGCTGGTCCATACCTGCAGAGTTTCTGCTTAGATTAGATACACACATGGCATATTGTAGCCGTGAAGCCAAGGAAAAACCCCTAAGTAGATGTATACTGTAAACTTGTAATTTCTTTGTGTGTGTCTTTTTGAGACAGGGTCTTCCTGTAGCCCCGGCTGTCCTGGAACTCACTTTGTAGACCAGGCTGGCTTTGAACTCAGAGATCCGCCTGCCTCTGCCTCCCAAGTGCCGGAATTAAAGGCCTGTGCCACCTTGCCCAGTGAGCCCTGTATCTTTTTTTTTAAAAAAAAAGTTAATTTCTCCACTTCAGGAAAAAAAATCCTACAAATTATATAGAATTTTGGCTCCATTTTCTAAGGAGAAAGACTCAAACTATTTTTGTGTCTTACCTTGATTGCTTAATGTTGTAGGAAGTAGCCTGGGCTGGAGTGAGTGGCTCAGTGGTGGAACGCTGGCCTGCATGACTGATGCTCTGGGTTTATTCCCTAGCACCCTCCCCAAAACGCCCAAATATAAATAAGGGGTCTTTTGGAGACATATGCTGGCGATTGTAGCCCAGGCTGGCCTGGGTTCCTTTGGTTTTGTTTTTTTACTTATGTGGGGGGGTACAAGTGTTCTTTTGTGCGAGCATGTACAAGCCAGACGTCAACCTTGAGTGTGGTTGCTTAGGAGCTGTCTGCCTTTTTTGCCGGGGAGATGCTAGACTGGTTATCAGGCCCCAAAGATCCTGTGTTTGCCTCCCTGGTGCTGGTTCTGTGATAACAAGTGCATCACCATGCCTGGCTTTTTCTGGTGGGTACTGGGGAGTGAACTCAGGTCCTCACACTTGTGAGGCAAGCACTTAACCCACTGAGCTTGCTTCCCCAGCCCTGGCCTTGTACTCGATCTTTCTGTCTCGGCTGGGTTTAGAGATAAGTGCCAGCACTTCAGCCTCCAGTTACATTCTTATGGCATGATCCTGGCTGGGCAGATTTCAGAAATCCTCAGTTGTTTCAGAGACTCCATATCGCCCCTCCAGGCTCTTTCCAGACTACCGAGTGCGCAAGTTTAGCCTTCTCAGAAAAGAGAACCCTGTGCACTGTGTTCCCACCCTGAGTCTGAGCTTCTTCAGGCTGGACTGCAGAGTGAGGGACAGGGTGGCACCTGGTTCCCACCTTCTTCCCGGGAGACTGGCATTTTGAGCACTGGAGCTGGCTCCTGGCTGACAGCATCAGTGTGGTCTCAATGTTGAGTCATTTTAATTTTTTTGTTTGTTTTGTTTTTTGAGACAAGATCTCCCTATAGCCCCAGCTGGCCTGGAACTCTATGTGTAGACAAGGCTGTTCTTGAACTCAGAGATCTGCCTCTGCCTCCTGGCTGGGATTAAAGGTGTGGACCACCGCCTGAGTGTAGTCTTAAATGTGGGGCTTTGGACTTGGACAGGCTTAGACCCCAGCTTGGCTCGTCTTAATTTGAGGGTCTTGGGAAAGCTGATGAAGATCAGAGCCCTTGCCATAGCATGAGTTGATGATGCCGTACACACAGTGGTCATGAGGCACATAGAAGCACTTAGCACAGTGTTCCCAAAGTGCAGTCCTTGCTCCTAGCAGGAGCTGTTTGAATGAGCACAAGGGAGGCTTGGGTTCCATCCCAGGCCTGCACAGAAACAAATGTAAAGTTGTTTGAACTGCACTTGCTGAGAGCTCTGAATCGGTTTCCTCTTGTCATTCAGGATCAGTTACAGATGTGGATTCGGGGCAACGTGAGTGCCTGCGCCAGGTCCATCTTCATCTTTGATGAGATGGACAAGATGCATGCGGGCCTCATTGACGCCATCAAGCCTTTCCTGGACTATTACGATGTAGTAGACGAGGTCTCCTACCAGAAAGCCATCTTCATCTTCCTCAGGTGAGGCTGCGGCCGGGACATGATGGAAGACCCTTGAGCCTAGACCCAGGGTCTCGGGAGGAAGTGCAGTCCCCCCTCACTGCAGTTGTTTTGCAGCAATGCGGGGGCAGAAAGGATTACGGACGTGGCTTTGGATTTCTGGAAAAGTGGGAAACAGAGGGAAGAAATCAAGCTCAAAGACATGGAGCCTGCGCTGGCTGTGTCAGTCTTCAATAACAAGAACAGTAAGTAGGCCGCCTGTCACTTGCCCACCCGTAGTCCTAAGTTCTACCCAGCCTGGGAGCTGGGTTCAAATGCTGAGTGTCTGTGCTCCCCCTCAAACCCAGCAGAGTTCCTGAGGGGTGTCTGTTAGTGAGCCCTAGGTGACTCTTTGAACACTGAAGTTCAAGAAGTAGAACTCCTTAGCTGATTGGTTGGCTCACTGAGGCAGTGTCTTGCTATGCCAGGTCACCCTTGACCTCTCGAGTTCTGGGACCCTAGGCATGAATCACCACCCTCTGTTAGAAGTGCAGTTTTGAGCCAGGCATAGTGGTGCATGCCTTGGCAGAGGCAGGCAGATCTCTGTGAGTTCGAGGCCAGCCTGTTCTACATAATGAATTCCAGGCCAGGGGCTACAGGGAGACCCTGCTTCAAAAAAGACAAAAAAAAAAAAAAATGCTCTTTTAAACAGGGTAATGGTTGGTTGAACTCTTGAAAATCAGTTCCCTGTGTTCTTCGGCTAAAGGCTTCTCCTTGTAGAGGAAAAGCAGGTAGTCGAACCAAGAAGTCTCCAGGGGAGGAGAGGACGTGGACCCCTCCCCTTGTCTGCTTTGCCCTAGAGCTCTGCTGGCCATGGGCCTCCTCCTGGACCAGTCACTGAGACACTCCATCTGCTTGTCTCATTCTGTCTCCATGGTTACCGCATAGGGTAGATGCTTATTGTCCCACTTTACAGAGGAGGACACTGAGGCGCAGAGCTGTAGCAGCTTGTTTGTTGCCACACAGCCCGTGCGGTATCTTTGATTCTCGAACTGGAGCCTTTGCTTTCAGCCCAGCTTCTCCAGAGAGCTAATGCATGCTGACCTTTGGCCTTGAACCCGAGGAGGCGCAGAGCGGGAGGCTGACTCACTGCTTGTCTGACCAGGTCTTTGCTGTTCTCAGGTTGTTGAGGTGACAAAGCAAAAGGCCACAGGCCTCACTAGAAACACATTAGCCAAGAAATTCACATTGGCCTGTGTGGTGGCACACACCTTTAATCCCAGCACTCGGGAAGCAGAAGCAGGCGAATCTCCGTGAGTTCAAGGCCAGCCTGGTCTACATAGTGAGTTCCAGGCCAGCTGGGGCTACAGGGAGACCCTGTCTCGAAAGAAAGAGCCGGGTGTGGTGGCGCACGCCTGTAGTCCCAGCACTCGGGAGGCAGAGGCAGGCAGATCTCTGTGAGTTCAAGGCCGGCCTGGCCTACATAGTGAGTTCCAGGACAACTGGGGCTACAGGGAGACCCTGTCTCAAAAAGACAAAAAAAAAGAAAAACAGAAATTCATATGGAGTTAATGTCACAGGATATTCTATGTACATGTGTGCTAATGGACTATTACTGAGAAAAGACAAGGTTTTCGTAAAACTTTGAAAATTCTTCCTGCTGAAAAGCATGAGCACACGGAAGAAGTGTGGCCTCATATGGCGGCTCTGCAGCCACACACTCAGAACCACACTTTGCCGTGAGGCGCTCAAAGAAAGCCTGGGCACCGGGCAGATGAGGCTTGTGCAGCAGCGGTCACTTAGCACCTCTGATGTGCCAGGCACTGGTCTGAGAACTGGAAACAGTGAACACAACCAGGAATCCCACCGCGTCACAGAGCCTGCCTTCCAGTGAGAACAGAAAATGTGTCAGCAGGGCGGTTGTAGGTGTGTGTTCACTTACGTACGTGTGTACCCTCAAAAGGGAAACAAACAAGTTGGGACTGGGATAAGAGTAGGCTGTTGGTTGTTTTTGCTTTTTCCATTTGCACGTATGTATGGTGTGTGTACTTGCATGTTTGCATTCATGTGGATACACGAGTGCATGCGTGTATGTACATGTGGAGGCTCAAGGTTGATATCAGGAATCATCCTTAATCTCCATCTTACTCATTGAGGCACTCCAAGGGTCTGGACTCTGCCAGGTCCTCCGCTGCACAGGCCTGGCTCTGCCCAGCCCAGCCCAGCCCAGCCCAGCCAGGGATGTCTGACCCAGCACCCACTGGATGATGCCCCATGAGCTCAGAACACATCTTGATGTCTCTTCACTTGTTAGCCCCTGTGACCATGTTCCCAAAGCAAGCTGTGCAGAGCCCAGAGTCTGTGTTCTTGGTCCCCAATGGTGCCTGTGATACTCAGCGAGGACCCCATCCTGGCTGGTTGGGGTGGGTAAATGGCCATGACAAAGAACAAAATTGGTCACCAAGTAGACAACTGTGCAATGTGGAAGGCCTACTCTGCTAGGTGTGCACAGGGCCCTGGGGATGGGAGGGGTGGAAGCAGTGAGCACCGCAGTAGAGTAGGTAGCTGGGGGTCTCAGGTGAGGTCAGCCTGGGGAGATCACCCCTGGCGGAGTCCTGACCCTTGGGGTGCACACAGTCGGTGTTGCCAGAATGCTCTGGTTGGACACTGGTGGCAAGAGTTGCTTTCTACCCAGTTGCTGGTCTAGCCCATGAACCTCTGGGGAGAGGCTCATTTCCCAGATGAAGAGAGGTGGTGGAGTCTGTTCCTGGGGTGCCTCTCCTACCTTCTTCCACCTTTGCCAGCTTGTGCATGGCTCCCACCCACGCTGCCGTCTCTGCTGGTTCTGGACCCGAGCACACAAGGCTTGTGGCCCTCTTGCCCACCTCCCATCTCTAAGGCACACTTGAGAGGCCTTTCTGAGACTGCAGTGCAAAGATGTCCCTTTTTGTGAGACAGGGTCTCACTGTGCAACCCTGGCTGCATCTGTCTCCGTGCTGGGATTGAAGGCATGTGCTACCACACCCAGCCAAAAGTGTCCCTTTTATGTCACCCTGCCCTGCTGTCACAGCAGTATCACAAGCTGTAGGTGTTGGTGGGCAGCTCCCTGACCCATCTCCTATGTACAGAGGCCACCAAGGGCCCTGGCCCAGGAAACACCATTAAGCATGTGGTGGATAGGTGGACCGGGTGGGTCTTGACTGGCACCTTCTGTCTCCCCAGGTGGCTTCTGGCACAGCAGTCTCATTGACCGAAATCTCATTGATTATTTCGTCCCCTTCCTGCCCCTGGAGTACAAACACCTAAAAATGTGCATCCGAGTTGAAATGGAGTCCCGAGGCTACAACGTGGACGAGGACATTGTAAATAAAGTGGCTGAAGAGATGACATTCTTCCCCAAGGAGGAGAGAGTCTTCTCTGACAAGGGCTGTAAGACAGTGTTCACCAAGTTAGACTACTACCTGGATGACTGAGTCTGGGAGTCCTGCCCCCACTCAGTGCTCAATCCGTCCAGCTTCCTGGAGGAGGGCCCCTGGAACAGTCCTGCTGGCTCACCAGGAATCCCCGTGGGGACTCCTTCCATCCCTGCAGGTGGCCATGCCATAGGGATCTGGACATGACAGGGACACTGGAGCCTCCAGAGGAGGTAACCACCTCCCAACCCGCCCATGCTGGGCTCATGATTTTTTAAAGATTATGTTTTAATTTCAGGTACTTGTTTCAAGGAAGGATGAATAAGTTTTACTGCAAATGTGATAACTTTATTTAAAATGGTTTTTAACATGAGAAACCTCTCTGATTCTAAGCCTTTGTGTATCTTTTGAAATTGTCAATTCTGACATTAGCACGGGTGTCTGCTGCACAGAGCAGCATCACAGGGACTGGGGGCTATCCCCAGATGACCACAGCCAGCCCTGCCAAGGGGCCATGACATAGTTATCGCCCAGCATCCTCGCCCTGGGCTCTCAGTGAGGTGAATGTGGGAATGGTCTCAGTGACCCTGAATGTCTGCCAGGTCTAGCAGGGGGCCAGGCAGGCAGGAAACAGCTCTAGATTAGGCCTGGTGAGGGGCAGGGCTCCCATGGGTGTGGCTGCTGGTCAGCCTGCTCAGGGTTGGGAGCTAAGTTAATCCCCAGCACTGAAAAAAGCAGAAGAGGTTAACTGCTAGGTTAACCTCGGACCCCCCTCAGCCTTGGCCCGTTCTCTAGTCTGTTCAGAGCCCCCTTTTGGGGTGGCCTAGGCCTCCCAAGGGTGATTCCCAGGAGTCATGGGTCAGGTGTGACCTGAAGATGGAAGCCCAGGCTCTGAACCCTAACTGGGGAGCAACAGGGTCTTCTGAGTTTTGCCAAGTCCTGTCTATGGATGAAGCAGTATGGGGTGGTGGGTGAGAACTGCATTAGGCCAAGGACCAGACCTAGAAAGTCAGGCTCCCAGTCTTGAGCACCCGAAGTGGGCAGGGTAATGCTGTGGAGTTTAAACTCCAGGCACCAGTTCTGTCCTGTGACGGATCCACGTTATCAGTGCTCCCGCGAGAAGCCAGGTTAAGTGTGGTTATGTCAGATCTTGTAGACAGAACTAGAATCTCATGACTTACCAGTTCTGGGTAGAAGAGCCAACGTTCGGTTTCCTCACTTGAGCTGCATCAAGACAGCTAGATCACCCCAGGGCCTCAACTTCCCCTAAACCGACTTTCTACCTTGACTTTGGGAGGATGTTACTCGTTAGAAAAAGCTCATGGGGGCAGACCCCCGGAGCTCATTGGTCAGCCACTCCAGCCCGGTCAGTGAGCTCAGGGTTAGTGGGAAACCCAGTGTCGGAAAACTGAGGTAGCCACCTAACTTTGACCTCTGGCCTCCACATGTGCATGCATGCATACGCTCATACACCTCCCTCCCACGTGCAAACACCACATAGAGAAAAAGCCTGTCATCAGTTCAAGCACCTGACACAACTTCATCCTATCTGTGGGTTACAGCTTTAAAGCAAACACTGGCAGATGGTGCGGAAAGGTGAGGACCACCAGCTGCTTCAGAGCCTCCGTTCTGAGCAGACTCTGCCACCTACCAAATCAGCCAGGGAGAACTTGGTGGCACCTCAGTGTGCATGCTGCTTTTATTATTTTCATCCAGTAAGTCAATTCAAGCTCCTGGCAGACAGGTGGAGGAGGCTAGGACAGGCCAACCCCAGGCCTTTCCAAGTTACTAACCAGTAACAGCAGTCCAAAGGTGGTCAACACGTGTCCATGTGTTGCATCATTGTAAACAGGGAAGAGAAGCTTGTCTCTTCTTGACCAGACACCTGACAGCTTATAAAAGAATGGCCACGTGGCTCTGATGAGGTGTCATCAAACTCAAGGCTCACTTTGGCAGTTGTCTGCTGTTTCCAGATACAGGGTCTTCCTGTGTAGCTCAAGCTGACCTCAAACTCATGATCCTCCTGAGTGCTAGGATTTCAGACAAGTGCCATCGCTGGCCTTGTATTCACTGTGGCCCAGGCTGGTCTCCAACTTGAGGCAATCCTCCTGCTGTGGCCTCCCAAATACTGGGAGTAAAGGCATGTACCATGGTATCTGGCTTACCTTGGTATTTTTAAAGGACAGTGTGATATTCTGTAAGACATTTCCATGTTATAAAAATACATTTTATATATATAAACACTATACACCATCCTCACACTGAGCCCACAGCTGCACTGCAACTCTGGGGCAGGAGTCATGCTGGATGGACTGACTGCAAGGCTCATTTCCCAACAATCAGGGCAGCCCAGTCTGGCACTGGGAGTCCCCCAAGATGACGCCCCACTTCTTTGTGGGGTCTCCAGTTGTGACCATATAGTACCACTTTGCACTTTGACCTTTTTTTAATTTTTTTTTTTTGTCTTTTGAGAGCAGGTCTCTTATAGTTCAAACTGACCTCAAACTCACTTCATAGCAGAGGACGACGACCTCCTACAGCTGGGGTTGCACGTGTGTGCTCTCACACCCATGAACAATAAAAATGTCTACTTTTCATTTAAGAGAACCTGCGAATAATCAATTATTCCATTTTATGTCCTTCCTACGTTTTAAAATGTGTCATTTAGCACTTTTTTACCTAAAGTCAGAAGTAAAAACGTGATTTCAAAACAAAACAACACATACTCATGAAAACAGCATCTCCGGTGTGCCACTCCCCAGGAGCTGACTGCAGGGCTTGGCCAGGTCAGCACGTCTTCCTATACATTCGCCTGGTTCTGTGCAGCTGGGTGGGCTTCACCTTTCCATCAAGTGTAACAAACATGGGAACCAAAGACGTTGTAAAGATCCTACATCCTCAGTCTGATGAGACTAGTGAGGCGGCTGGGGATCTGGAAGTGACCACAGTTTAAGGCAAGCTAGAGCCCACACAGTGGAGACGGGTAGGGAATCCCACAGCTAGGGCAGGAGCAGCAGCCATGGCAAGGCACAGACCCAAAGGCCCTATGTCCTGGTGTGCGACAGGCCTTGGCAGAGCCCCACCACTCACTGACAGGTCAGCCCAGGTTAAAAGAACTTGGCATACAGTCCAGGCCCACAGGCTCTCCTCAGACACAGTCTGATCCTGGAGCCACCAACTCCGTCTGAAACATGTGAGGTCAGTGAACACACACTCTGGGCAAGAAAAAGCAGGAAAGTTGCTTCCAGCAGTGAACCCCGACATCCGGTGGCAGGAGGGCACTGGGGCCCTGTCCCAGCAGTGCTGCCTGTGGCAAGGCGCTGTGGGCCACAAAGGACCCCCCCCCCACACCGCGAGCACTCAGCTGTTTCCAGGCACTTGACTGCGGTTGGTAACTGAGGGGTTTTCAGAGTCCTTCAGTCGCCATCACGCTGCATGGGCAGATTAGTGGCCTTAAAAATTAACTCTTAGAGCATCTATTCCCAAGAGTAAAGTCCACAGGTGCAAATGTGCAAAGCCCTGAAGGGGTCTTCAAAGTGCTTCTACAAGGCAAGGCCTGGGGGGCAGGTCTCCCTGAATCCTCTCACCCTGAATGGCCAAGAGCTCAGTGGAAATCCAGCCGGGACTGCACAGTCTTACAGCCCTTGTCCGAGTAGATCTTCTCATCCCTGGGGAAAAAGGTCATTTCCTCTGTCACCCTGGTGACAACGTCTTCATCCACAGCAGCCCCTCGGGCCCGCATCTCTGCCCGCACACACATCTTCACATGTCTGTACTCCAGGGGCAGGAAGGGGATGAAGTAGTCGATGAGGTTTCTGTCTATGAGCCCACTGTGCCATAGGCCACCTGCAGAACAAGACACAGCAGGTCTCCTGTCACTGCCACTTGGCCACGCCCTACATCGGATCCTGTCTTTACCCCTGAGAGACTGTCAAGTGGCAAGAGTCCCACCAGGACACCCTAACACTAAGACATCTCCCTGTCAGTGAAGCCACAAGTGAGAGGGGCTGGCTGCCTAAGACGGCCCAAGATGCTGCGAGAAGGTGCTCCTGCGCCAGAGCCACTCACTGTGCTTGTTGTTGAAGACGCCCACGGACAGCACAGGCTCCAGGTCCTTCAGCTGGATCTCTTCCCTCTTTCTTCCTGCCCGCCAGAAGTCCAGGGCCGTCTTAGTTATGAGGTCCCCGCCTGCATTACTGAGTTGGCCAGAGAAGCAAAGACCAAAGTCACACTCCACGATCAACGAAGACTTCTGTCTCCTCACCAAATAAACCCACTTTAAGCTCTTTTCTCTGCTGGAACTGACCCCATGGCCCTGTACATGCTAAGCACATGTCATACACCACACTACATCACACCCTAGCCCCTAAGCTGTGTTCCCATGCACAAGTGGGCAACACCTCTAGCACCCCAAAGCTTTAATCCACAACAATTTACTAAGCGCCACCAAACAAAAATCAAAATGTCTGCTTGCAAGGATCTGAAACACTTTTGTTTTTGAGACAGGATCTCCCTATGTAGCCCTGGCTGGCCTAGAACCTAGAGATCTGCCTGCCCCCACCTCCTGAGTGCTGGGATTAATAATGTGTCACCACAGCCAGCTATGCTGTTTTTAGTTTGCTGAGAACTGACAGGAATGCTATACGTAATAAAATTGCCTCTTTGGGGACTACCTCCCCAGTTATCTGCCTGCCTAGCTTCTGGCTATAACTGAGCCAGGGACTGTGCTGGCACTCCTGTTCCTGGGAAAGTGTGCTGCTGGCCATGAGACCCTGTTCTGGCACTTGAGAATGAGGAGGAAACCTGCTGACCTGAGGAAGATAAAGATGGCCTTGCGGTAGGAGATCCCATCCACCTGCTCGTAGTAATCCAGAAAGGGCTTGATGGCATCAATGATCCCAGGGTGCAACTTATCCATCTCGTCAAATATGAAGACAGAGCTACCGCATGCACTCACGTTGCCACGGATCCACTTCTGGAGCTGGTCCTAGACCAACCAGAAAGAGGCGCAGCTCTGAGAGGCCATGACTGCCTCTGATCACCAGGGAACCACGCTCCCAAACTGTCAAAGTAGAAACTAGCTCAGGGAAAATGAGCCAGGGAAATGGCTCAGCAGGTGAAGGTGCGGGCCGCTGAGCCTGACCACCTAAGCTTAACCCCTGGGATACCACAGTATCCCAAAACCCACTCCTGGAAGTTATCATCTGACTTCCACACACACATGCTCTATTTTAAAGCTTAGGGGGTAGATGCAGCAGCGGCATACATCTGTAACCCCAGCACTCCTACATTAAGGTGGAAGTGGGTGGGCTGGCCAGCCTGGGGTATGTACTGCAGCACCAAGCGAGACGCCGCCTCCATATGGCACAGCACCTGCATGCATACCCACAGATGATAAAAAGTGGGAGCTGGCAGAGGCGAGTGCTCAAGTGCAGAGACGCTTTTCCCGAGATGGGCGAACTGAGGGCGCGAGAGGCCCAGGATACATAGGTGTTTATCATCCCCTGCTAGCCGTCCACAGCGTTCCTCGCAATGTGGACTCAAGTCTTGAGCTCACACTGCCTTAGTGCTGTGAACGCAAAAGAATCTGGAACCACCTGGACAGGAGCCTCTGGGGAATGACCTTGATTCTGTTGAGGTGGGAAGTGGCCGGGGCCCTGGACTGTACAAAGGGAGCTGAGAGACAGCAGCACTCGCCACTGCTTCCTGAGTGTGGACGTGATGTGACCAGCCGCTTCGAGCTCCTGCTGCTGCCTGGCCTTCCCTGCCATGCTGGGCCATACCCCTCAACTGTGAGAGAGAAGCCCTTCCCCCTGGACTTGCTTCTGCCAGGGTATTTTATCACAGCAACAAGAAATAAACCATGCCAGCAGCCATCCTGAGGAACAGGAACTGCATTAAGTCCTCCACAGGACAGGAGACCAAGGCTGTGGACCGGTGAAGTGAGCAAAGGAGCTGACCTGGGCAGCACGGAAAGCACCTGTTCCCATGTTTGCTGCCGCTGCTGTGTGTGTGTGTGTGTGTGTGTGTGTGTGTGTGTGTGTGTCATACACGTTTGTGTGCGCAAGTGTGTAAGTTTGGATTGTGTTGCTGGGAATGGAATCCAGGCCATTGAGTGTGCTAGGTAGGTGCTCTACCGCTGAGCTACAGCCCCAGCCCCCTAGTGCTTTCTTCAAACAGGCATCCAGGCAACGACCTCTCAATCTCCCAAATGTGGAAGATCCTGACCATGAACCACCTCATTTATCATACCACATTTCAACAGATCTGTAGTAACTTTTGGAAAAAGAAGAGGACTTCTGGGCTGGGGTAACTACCTGGTAGAAGTCACTTCCTTAGCATGAGTAAGCTTTGGGTGCTAGCTCCAGCACCTCAAAATCAAACAACCTTTCCCTTCCTTTTGGCAGTCTTCCCTGCCGTACAGTACAGTAACAGGACACACTCCGTACAGAACAGTAACAGGACACACTCCGTACAGTACAGTAACAGGACACATACAGTACAGTAACAGGACACACTCCGTACAGTACAGTAACAGGACACACTCCGTACAGTACAGTAACAGGACACACTCCGTACAGTACAGTAACAGGACACACTCCGTACAGTACAGTAACAGGACACACTCCGTACAGTACAGTAACAGGACACACTCCGTACAGTACAGTAACAGGACACACTCCGTACAGTACAGTAACAGGACACACTCCGTACAGTACAGTAACAGGACACACTCCGTACAGTACAGTAACAGGACACACTCCGTACAGTACAGTAACAGGACACACTCCGTACAGTACAGTAACAGGACACACTCCGTACGTACAGTAACAGGACACACTTTCATTTCCTTGTTCACTGGACTTGCTGCTTCTCATCAGGCCCTACCACACAGCAGGAACGTTAGCACTGACAAGACGTTTGCTTAAGTAAGAATTAGCTGGTATGTAACTTCATACCAGCTGAAGTTACAGGAAGACCGTCTCAAAAAGACCAAAAAAATGCCATGTGGAGGACCAGAAGGATGGGAGGAGCCAAGGGGACAAAAGGCCATTAGGGGAAAATCCTCTAGTGCACCTTGCACTGCAGCAGAGCTGGACAGCATTAGACAGGGCCCAAGCAATAGTTAACACTGCCCCACCTAACACTCTATGCCCCAGTGGGAATACCAATCCAATCACCTTGACCTGTTGTAGGATGTGGGTGGCTAACATGCACACTGAGAGACAGGAGACCGTGAGTTCAAGTCTCTGCACTGCCACAATGTCATGGAGGTTGTCAGAAGTCACCTTGCCTCTCTGGTCCGTCCCCGCCCCCAAGCCCCACTTCAAGTGCTGGGAACTGAACCTGTGGCTCACGCACACTAAGCTAGCTCCATCTTTTGATGGCAATAATGTTCCCACTTCACTGGATTATTTTGAAATAGTACAGAGAGAAAAAACTGTAGGAGAACATTGGATATGGTAGTGCACACCTGTAACCCCAGCACTTGAAAGGTAAAGGTAGGAGGATCCTGGGTTCAAGACAAGCCTTGGCTACACAGTGTGTTTGATGCCCACCATGGCTACGTGAGAGACACTGTCTCAGAAAACCACACACACACAAGCACACAAGTGCCTTAAGCTGAGCATGGTGGTAGATGCCTATTAGTTCCAGCCCCCAGGAAGCTGTGGCAGGATCTCAAACATCAAGGCTGGCCTGGGCTAAGTAAAGAGCCCTAACTCACAGAGCCTGGGGCTATTGCAAGCAAAACCAGGAAGAAACAGAGCCAGGTGGAGCAAGGCGGAGAGAAGCCAAGGCCCAGGCCAGTGGTGAGCAGGTCCCCGAGCCCTTCTGTCTTGCCTGGTACAGTTTTATCTTCTGCTCGTGAGGAAAGTGAAGCGTTGATACAAACAGGTGGACAAAGTTACTCTTCAGGCCTTTTGGATGAAGGTTTTCGGCCACAATCTGGCTGACAAAATTCTTGCCTGTGCCAGCCCAGCCATGCAGGGACAGGGTCAGTGGTTTCTTGGGATTTTTGTTGTTCCTGAAGCCAGTCAGTGCCTTCAGAATCACTTCGGTGGCTAGATGCTGTCCGAACAGCTTCTCCTCTAAGTCCAGCTTCAGGGCTGTGGAGGCCAGTCACCCGACAGAGAGAGAAAAATCCATGTTAAAAAGGTACCTGAAGAGGCAGGCGTGGTGGCGCACACCTTTGATTCCCGCACCCAGAGGCAGAGGCAGGCGGATCTCTGTGCGTTCAAGGCCAGCCTGGTCTGCATAGCCAGTTCCTGAAAAGCAGTGCTTTCCCAGCTGGTCAGACACAGGCACCGCTGGGCGAGGGATCCCTCGGGGCGTCGGCCAAGCCTCAGAGCCCGAACCTAAGGGGTGTGGAGCCAAATGATGCCACTTCCACGCCCAACACCTAAGTGTCTGACGAGGAGCTTAGGCGACTCATTCTTCCAGGGCTGGGCGCCAGGTATTTTCCCGCCACCCGTGCAGGCTGGGAGGCACACAGGGTCCCAGGTGGGCTGCAGGAACTACGCCGGCCGTCCTCCCGCCTGCCCCGGGGCTCCTCCCGGCCGTCCTCCCGCCCGCACCTACCGGACGCGTTGAGCGGCCGCTCCTCGTGGCAGCACTCGGCGAAGCGGCAGTACCAGTCGGTGTAGGACAGGTATCCGGTGAGCGCCGACACGGCCCCGATGGCGATGCCTACGCTCACAGGCTCGAACGCCGCCACCACGCGGGCGGCCAGCACAGCCCACAGGGCCGCGCTGCCTCCGAGCGCCCCCCGCATGCCCCGCCTCGGAGCCCGCAGCCCGCAGCCGCCGCGTTGGGCTCAGCCACAGGAGTACCGCAGACAGGGCTTCCGGTAGGATCGTCACTTCCGCCCATTCGGGCTGCAGCCATGTTGGTAAGGGGCGGAGAGGCGGGAGGCGCCATGTTTATAAGTGGCACGAAGCTGTCTAGTGATTGCTTCGAAGGAACTCCTGCCCTGACTTTTAGGGAGCTAACTTTCCCTCCCTCTCTCTCTCCTCTCTCCTCTCTCCCTTCTCCCCCCTCTCCCTATGTGCTCCCCTCCCCCTCCTCCCCTCTTCCCCTCTCCGCCCCTCTCTCCTCTCCCCTCTCAGAAGGACCTATAAGAGCAACCAGTGCTCTTAACCACTAAGGCACTTCTCCAGCCCTCTCTTTTCCTTTCTTTTCTTCTTTTGGTCTTTTTTTTTTGAGACAGGGTCTCCCTGTAGCCCCAGCTGTCCTGGAACTCCCTATGTAGACCAGGCTGGACTTGAACTCACAGAGATCCGCCCATCTTTGCCTCCCAAGTGCTGGGATTAAAGGTGTGCGCCACCACGCCCAGCTCCACTTTTCCATTTTTAAAATTTAAAAATTGTGTGTGTGTGTGTGTGTGTGTGTGTGTGTGTGGTGTGCATACATGTGTGTATACACCACAGAAAGGCTAAAGAAGGACATTGGGTGTCCTACCCTACTACTTCCCACCTTACTCCTTTGATACAGGACCTGTCACTGAACGTGGAGTTAGGGTGGTGGCCAGCAAGCCCCAGCCATCCTTCGTCTCTCGCTCCCACAGCGCTGGGGGTATAGGTCTGCACCTAGCCATGCCTGCTTTCTACACAGGTCCTGGGGATTCTAGAACTTAGGTCTTCGTGCTTTCACAGGAGGAGGTTTTACCTACCAAGCCATCTCTCCAGACCCTCTTTTTCTTTCTTTTCCTTTTTCCTGCAGCAAGCACTCCACCACTAAACCACACCCCCAGTTCCCAGAGACTTTCACGAGCCTTTCTCAGAGCCCCAAACTTGGCTTTGTTATCTCCCCAGACTGTGATGAGCACTTCTGAGATCTGCCCACCTGAGATCTGCCTTTTTCCTAACACTTGCAGAGAGTCCTCTCTGTGTTAGACCCAGGGCTAAACAGGAGGGGAACAGAAGTACATAGGGAGACCTGCTAGGGTTGCACAGGCAAACCCAGATGTTCATTCATTCTGCATGCCACGTGGCAGGCCCCTGGCTAAATGCTGGGACGACTGCAGTGGAGGAGACAAAAGTGACCCTGCCTTCAGAACTCACAGGCTGTGGGCGTGGCAGGCAAGGGGCCAAGGACCACCATTGAGCCATCGAAGTCCAAGAATCCTGGAACAGAGAGGGCTTTGCCTAAGCCGGAGATTAAAGGAATTATCCAAGCAAAAACTAAAGGAGTTGGCCAAGCAAAACAAGAGAGGTGGTGCGTTATACAGAGAACAGAATGTATAGAGGGTCAGTTGGGGGCGGGGCTTTGGGAATATTTCACTTACAGGAGGGCAGTGAGAGATGAGGATGGAGAACAGAGCAGTGCCTACAAGATAAAGGGCTTGCAACGGCTGAAAGGAGTTTAGCCTCTGTTCTAAGGTGGAATTGGGAGCCACAGGTTTTTATAAAAATATTTTATTTAGTATCTTTATATGTATGAGTGTATTTCCATGTATGTAAATGCACCCATGTTGTGCAGTTTCAGTGGAGGTCAGAAGAGGGCATTGGATTCCCTGGAACAGGAGTTATGGATGGTTGTTAGCTGCCATGTGGATGCTGGGAACCAAACCCAGGTCCTCTGCAAAAGCAACCAGTGCTCTTAACTGCTGAGCATCTCTCCAGCCCAAGAGCCATAGGGTTTTTAAAAACATATTTTATTTATTATTTTTATTTTATGCATATGTGTGTATGGCCTGCATGTAGGTAAGTGCACCTGTGTTGTGCAATGCCCACAGAAGACAGAAGAGGCTGTCGGATCCCCTGGAACTGGAGTTACAGACAGTTGTTAGCTGCCATGTGGGTGCTGGGATTCAAACCCAGGTCTTTTGCAAGAACAACCAGTGTTCTTAACTGCTGAGCCATCTCTCCAGCCCTGAGCCATAGGTTTTTAATAGGCACTCATAGCCAGCTCAGAGCTGCTGGGTTCTGCCTACTAGGCTCACCAGGGAGAGAGACAGCAAGGACCCAGAGAGGAGCCAGTTACAGGGGTCCATATAAACATTGTCCAGAGGAGCCAGTTACAGAGGTCCATGTAAACATTGTCCAGAGGAGCCAGTTACAGGGGTCCATGTAAACATTGCCCAGGCTTTGCCAAACTTGGTTGACTTCATCCTTTAGCCAATCTACCAACAAATATCCCAGGAACACTGGCTATGTATCAGACAAGTTTACAGCAGGGGACAGGACAGGCTTGGTTCCTGTCCTCACAGAGTTCTGTCTCATGGAGAGCTAGTAGGTATCTGTGGCCACGACTGTAATGCAGGTGTACAAACTGAGGTGGGGATGAGAGGGGAGCTCTCCTGCATATCTCAGTTGTGACCGAGGAATGAGTAAATATTCCCCAAGCAGATGGGACGCTGGAGAGGGAAGGGGTGGAGGTAGTCAGACTGAAGGGTCTGGGCAGGGGCAACCTGAACAATGGCTGGTGGTAAGAGTGGGGAATAGAGGAAGCCTCACATGGGCATCTACTGGACTGTGAGGTCAGAGCAGAGGTAGGGAAGACTGGAGGGCTGGTGGGTGCTAAACCTCCAGGCCCCTCTGAGCCATGCAAGGTCTCCGACCATGACTGTTGTTTCTGAGGTTTTAGGACAAAATTCCTGGATCCCAGAGCCCCAGCAAGCCAGACTGCCACCCATCCCCAAAACACCAATTAAGAAACAAGGGGCTGGAGAGATGACTCAGAGGTTAAGAGCACTGGCTGCTCTTGCAGAGGACCTGGGTTCAATTCCCAGCACCCACATGGTGTCTAACACCCATCCATAGCTACACTTCCAGGGGATTGGACACCCTCTTCTGACCTCTGTGAGCATTGCACAACCCGGGTACACTTATATACATGTAGGCAATACACTCATGCATGTAAATAAAATTAATAAATAAAAAAAATTTTTTTTGTCTTTTTGAAGCAGGGTCTCCCTGTAGCCTCAGCTGTCCTGGAACTCACTATGGAGACCAGGCTGGCCTCGAACTCACAGAGATCCACCTGCCTCTGCCTCCCAAGTGCTGGGACTACAGGCATGCACCACGATGCCTGGCTAATAAAATATTTTTTTAAAAAGAAACAAGTAGGGCCGGGCGTGGTGGCACACACCTTTAATCTCAGCACTCGGGAGGCAGAGGCAGACAGATCTCTGTGAGATTGAGGCCAGCTTGGCCTACATAGTGAGTTCCAGGACAGCCAGAGCAGGCTCAGCCACCTATTTTCAATATACATATTAAAGAAACAAGTAATAGTGAAAAGCAGATAAAGATTGAACCGTGTCACGGGGCAGGAGGTACAGATAAGAGGGTCCAGTGACCCCAAGTCCATCTCCTGGGTACTGATGTGAACTTTAGGTTTAAATAGACAACTGGGACAGGGAACAGAAGGCATGCATAGGTAAGCAGTCATGGTCAAAGGGTGGTTTGGTTGATCATTATCTCTGTTCTGCAGGGTGGTTCAAAGAAGTCCTCGCTGCTTGAAGGGACAAGCCAGTTTTCAGGAGATGTTTGCTCCTGCTCTGGCCTTTCTCCATAGATAACTACCCACACTTGGCTCACCAGTGCTTGGAGTAGTTTTGGTCCCTTGTCATAAGGATGTTTATTGATCAGTCCTGTTCCAGGAATGCAAGGTGCCTGCAGGTTTAGGATGGTGGCTGGAGCATAGTTTGGCAGTCTGGATCGGGACACTGTAACAGCTGACAGTAGCTGGTGCCGTGGTAGACGCATGTAATCTCAGGAGGCAGAGGCTGGAAGTTTGGGAGTTCAAGGCCATCCTTGGCTGCACAGCAAGTCAGACACCAACCTGGGCTACATGAGACTCTGTCTTCTCACACACCCGTGCACACATGTGAGAGCTCCTAGGAGGAGGGGGTTGGGGAGAGGAGGAGGAGAGGGAGGAGGAGAAAAAGGAGGGAGAGAGAAGTGATGGGGAGATGCTCAATGAAGGCAGTTGTCAAGCTTCCCCTGCTGTTAGTCACCTTGTTGGACTAGGAGAGGAGGCAGTGCCTGTCCTGTTCCAATCACTCTGGACTTGCATTAGGCTTGGAGAGATCATGGCCATGGAGGGGAGAGACTTGTTCTGAGGTTAGAATAGTGTCCCAGAGGGAGCAGCCAGGTAGCCTGAGTTGAAATGGAAGCATCATCAGGGAAGGAGTTAACTGGAGGTGGAGCCAGGGCTAGGGATGGGCCACTGGGGCCGGGTGAGCTGCCTGAGGAGCCGGGAGCTCTGTGGAGACAGGTAGAGGGCAAGTGGGTTAGGATGGCAGCGCCCTCCAGTGGGCTCATCTAGTCTTGCAGCTCTAATGGGTTTCGTGAGCAAGACACATTTACTTCATGTGGTTCTGGTGGCTGGGATAGGTGAGGTCTGTGACTGCAGCCAGTGTTTGTTGAGGACTGCTCTCTGTGTCCTAGAGGGTGGTGTCCTCCCAGGGGAAGGATGTAAGTCCTCCATGCAGAAGAAAACAGGGCAAAAAGGGCCTCACCACCAGTCTTAACCCTATTGATGAGGGCAGAAGTCCCTTGCCTCATTACCTTTCTCTCTCTCTCTCTCTCTCTCTCTCTCTCTCTCTCTCTCTCTCTCTCTCTCTCTCTCTCTCCTTCCCTCCCTCCCTGGGGGGGGGCAGGCAGAGGTCAATGTTGGGTGTCATTCTCAGTCCCTCTCCACTTTATTTGTTTATTTATTTAGAGACAGGGCCTCAGAATGTAGCCTTGGCTGGCTTGGAACTCATTATGTAGACCAAGCTGGCCTCAAACTCACAGAGGCCTCTGCCTCTTAAGTGCTGAGATTAAAGGCCTGTGCCACCACTTCTGGCCCTCCACCTTCTTTATTTTTTAATTTACAAAAACCTTTTTTTTCATATGTATGATTGTAGTGCCTCCATGTAGGTAGGTGCACCTGTGTCATGCAATGCCCTCGGAGGTCAGAAGAGGGCATCAGATCTCCTGGAACTGGAGTTAGGATGGTTGTTGGCCACCATGTAGGTGCTGGGAATTGAACCCAGGTCCTCTGCAAGAGCAGCCAGTGCTCTTAACTGCTGAGCCATCTCTCTGGACCTCCAAATATATTTTTATTTCATGTGTATGAGTGTATTGCCTGCATGTATGTAGGAACAGAACATGGGTTCTCTGCAAGAGTAGCCAGTGCTCCTAACCGCTGAGCCATCTCTTCAGCCCCTCCATCTTCCTTTTTTTGGGGGGGGGTCTTTTTGAGACAGGGTCTCCCTGTAGCCCCAGCTGGCCTGGAACTCACTATGTAGACCAGGCTGGCCTTGAACTCACAAAGATCTGCCCGCCTTTGCCTCCTGAGTGCTGGGATTAAAGGCGTGCGCCACCATGCCCAGCCCACCTTCTTTTTTGAGTCAGGGTCTCTCACTGAACCTGGAGCTCATCAATTCATCTAGACCAGTTAACAAGTGAGCTCTCTGCCCACCTGCCCACCTCCATCCCCTACCCCACCCAGTGCTGGGGTTACCAGTGCCTGCTTTTTCTGTAGGTGCTGGGACCTGAACTCAGGTCTTTAAGCATGCAAAGCAAGCACTTTACTATCTGAGCCATCTCTAACCCTCCTCCCTTTTAACACCTCACAATGGAGATTAAGAATCTTACAGACTAGCATTCTTTTTCTTTTAATATTTATTTATTTATTTATTTATTGATTGATTGATTGATTGATCGATTGATTGATTTTTGTCTTTTTTGAGGCAGGGTCTCCCTGTAGCCCCAGCTGTCCTGGAACTCACTATGTAGACCAGGCTGGCCTTGAATTCACAGAAATCTGCCTGCCTCTGCCTCCCAAGTGCTGGGACTAAAGGCGTGCGCCACCACGCCTGGCCTTAATATTTATTTTTATTTTATTTTATGTGTAGCAGTGTATTTCCTGCATGGATGTAAGTGCACCTGTAGGAGAGGAAGTGCCAGGCCTAAGCACAGGCCTCACTAGAGAACACAGCTTCTGCATTGAGAGCACAACTGCCCCGGGACCTAGAGACTGATGGATGTGAGTGGCCTGAATGAGGGGATCTATCAGGGAGCGACACACCAGCTTTTGGGACACTGGGGGCAGGGGGAGAGATATAGAAGGCTTGCACTTCCCAGCAGTAAACGAGTCTGCAGCACCTCACCTAGTGCCTGCTTCCACCCAACTCCCGGTGTCTGTGTGTTGACTCTGCACCTCTCACCCCCACCTCGGCCAGAACCCTTGTTCCCTGCAGTCCCTCATGGGCTGGACCCACGAGGAAACCTGTAACATGCACCCATGTCGTGCAGTGATCGAGGAAGACAGAGCAGGGCGTCGAATCCCCTGGAACTGGAGTTACAGACAGTTGTCAGCTGCCATGTGGGTGCTGGGAATTGAACCCAGGTCCTCTGCAAGAGCAGCCAGTGCTCCTACCACTGAGCAATCTCTCCAGTTCCTAGACCAGCTTTCAAATCACAGCAGCAACCTGCTTATTTCTTGCTGGACACTGTATGTTTTGTGGCCTCACTAGTCCTAAGTGCCAGTTACTGAGCTTTTATAATTCCAGATTGTCATTTGGAAGCCTTCCAGCACCTTGCAGAAACACTGAGGCCCGGGAAACCTCTTTCAAATGGATGTGGCCTGAACAGTTTCTCTGGACTTGTGAAAGGGTCAGAGGGGGTGTCTCAGTGTCACCTCCTCTGAGTGCTTTACTGCAAATGCACTGCAGGCTCCAGTCATTGGTACCTTAACACCTCTAAGAAGAAGTGACTCCCACTCTGCGGATGGGAAACTGAGGTACGTGGAGGTGGTATCTCATGTTCAGAGTCACTCAGGCAGGAGAAGAGGGAGTGGACCAGGAATGCAGACTCTGGGCTGTTCCCTCACCTCCTATGGCTACACTCCAAGGAGGATGTTAGACTTGCTCAGAGATGCATGCCCTCTCTCTGTCCCAGAGCCAGCTGGAGAACAGATCACATGGTAGATACCTTAGACCCAATAGTAAGGCTCACACCAGGCAACTAGATGACTTGTTGGTGCCCACACCACCAAGTTGCCACTACAGGGAAGTGGGAGGCATCCCCCTGCTGGGCCTTTCCTTTTTTCAAAAAATTTAATTTTCCTTTTGAGAATTTCATACATGAGCTCTGTATTTACATCATTTCCACCCCTCTTTCTTCCCCATCCAACTCTGTCTGTGCTCCCTCACTCCCTCTCAAATTAAAAAGATGCATTTTAGCACAGCTCTGTGAGTTTGAGGCCAGCCTGGTCTACATAGTGAGTTCTAGGCAAGCCTGGTCTACATAGTGAGTTCTAGGCCAGCTGGGGCTACAGGGAGACCCTGTCTCAAAAAGACCAAAAAACAATGTATTTTAAATTTGTGTGTGTCTTCGTGTATGTGTGTGGGTGCCTGTGGAGGCCAGAAAAGGGCATTAGATCCCCTGGAGCTGGAGTTAGAGGCAGGTGTGCTCCCCGCCCCCCAACTGCCCACCTCCTCTACAATGCTAGGAACTGAACTGAACTGAACTGAACTGAACTGAACTGAACTGGTCTGGAAGCATAGCAAGTGCTCTTAGCCACTAAGCCAATTGCCCCCAGCTGTGAAACGGAAGACTTCTCAAGGAAAAGTAAGGGCACCACACCACGGATCCTGGTTCCAGAAACTCAACCTCTTTCTCTTTCCCAGTGGTGTCTGTCTCCTTGGAAAGAGGAAAAGTAACAGGGACGCTTTCTCTGCAGACACGAATGGAAAAGAAAAAGAAAGCAACCCCCCATCTTTTTAGGAGACAATCCGTACATTTTAATTATTTATCTATAATTGTTTATTAAGCATTTATAATACACTGCTACTTTGGGGGGCAATTGTATACTAAAATAACTCCCCAAACATGTTTTTAACACTGGCAACTCTGTGGTCACCAGAAAAAATATATATATTAAATCTTAGGGTACGGTGGGTCATGCCTGTGATCCTAGCACTTAAGAGGCTGAAATGGGTGGCTCACCATAAGCTCAAGGCCAACCTGGATTACATAGTAAGTTCCAGGACAGTCTGGGAGAGAGAGAGAAGAGAGAGAGAGAGAGAGAGAGAGAGAGAGAGAGAGAGAGAGAGAGAGAGAGAGAGAATATGTCTCAAAACGAACAAAAAAAAAAACCCAAAAAGCAAGGCAGATGGTTCAGTGGGTAAAGGTGCTTGTCATGAGGCCTGATGACCAGAATTCAGTCACCAGGATCTGCGTGATGGAGAGAGAGAACCAATGCCCACAAGATGCCTTCTGATTTCCACATGCATACTGTGGCACACTCTCACACAGACACAAGTAAATAAGTGTAATAAAAAATTAAAAATGAACAAAAACCACAGACCTTGAGTGTTTTGAGTCTGAGGATGTAGCTCAGTTGGTAGAGTGCTTGCCTAGCATGCCAGGAGCCCTGGGTTTGATCCCCAGCGCCACATGAAGTAGTGCATAGAGACGCATACCTGTGATCTCTTCACTCCCCTTTGTTCTTGTTTCCATGTGTTTATGTGTGTGTCCATGTGTATGCACATGTGTGTATGTGTGTGTGGAGCCCAGAAACTGACATCAGGTGGTTTCTTCAATCTCCTGCCAGTTTATGTTTTGGGACGGGGTCTCTCGGTGAACCTGAAGCTCACTGGTTTGGCTAGACAGGCTGCTGGCCAGGAAGCACCTGGGATCCTCCTGTCCCCCCCCCCCCCACCGCCTGCCGCAGTACCAGGACTACAGGCACACGCCACTGTGCCTGGCTCACATGTATGCTGAGGAGCCAACCTATGTCCTCATGCTTTCACAAGCCCTTTACTAACTGAAACATCTTTCCAGCCCCGACCTTGTTATTTGAGACAAGTTCTCGTCCTAGTTTGCTGTCTGTGCTGGATAGCTTTAGTTGCCAACTTGACACACCTAGGTAGAGAGGGATCCTCAGTTGGTGAATTGCCTCCATTGGACTGTGGCCTGTGGCCATGTATGTGGGGCATTTTCTTGATTTTTGAGTGATGTGGGAGGGCCCAGCCCACTGTGGGTGGTGCCCCCTCCCCGGGCAGATGGTCCTGTATTGTATGAGCAAACAGGTTGAGCACAGGCCAGGGGAGCAAGCCAGTAAGTAGCATTCTTCCATGGTCTGTTCTCCAGCTCCTGCCTCCAGGTTCCTGCCCTGAGTTCCTACCTTGGACTCCCTCAGTGATGAACTGTGATTCAGGAGTTGTAAGCCAAATAAACCCTTTTCCCTCCAAACTGGCGCTGGTCAGAGTATTTTGTCACAGCAGTTGAAGGCAAAGTAGAACAGTCTCTGTTGCTGTGATAAACACCATAACCAAAAGCAACATGGGAGAGGAAAGGGGTTATTTGACTTGCAGTTTACAGTACATCACCAGGGGAAGCCAGGGAAGGAACTCAAGGCAGGAACAGAAGCTGAGCTCAGGGAGAGTGCTGCTTACTGGCTTACTTTTAGGCTTGCGTTCAGAGTCTGAGATAGGATCTCACTGTGTTCCCCTGGCTGGCCTTGAACTCACAGAGATCCACCTGCCTCTACACCTTGAGTACTGGGATTAAATCCATGCACCACCATGACTAGCTCAGCTACCTTTCTTTTTTTAATATTTTATTTATTTTAAAAAAATTTTATTGCCAGGCATGGTGGCATATGCCTTTAATCCCAGCACTCGGGAGGCAGAGGCTGACAGATCTCTGAGTTCAAGGCCAGCCTGTTCCACATAGTGAATTCCAGGACAGCTGGGGCTACAGGGAAACTCTGTCTCAAAAAGACAAAAAAACATTTATTTATTATTTTTATTTTATGTGCATGAGTATATTGCCTGCATGTATGTAAGTGCACTCATATTGTGCAATGCCCAAGGAGATCAGAAGAGGGTGTTGGATCCCCTGGAGCTGGAGTTATAGGTGGTTGTTAGCCTCCATGTGGGTGCTGGGAATTGAACCCAGGTCTACTACAAGAGCAGCCAGTGCTCTTAACTCCTGAGCCATGTCTCCAGCCCCTTATTATTTTTATTTTATGTGTATGAGTGTATTGCCTGCATGTGTGTAAGTGCACCTGTGCCATGCAATACCTGTGGAGGTCAGAAGAAGACATCAGATTCCCCTGGAACTGGAGTTATAGACAGTTGTTAGGCTCTCTGTGGGTGCTGGGAATTGAACCTGGGTCCTCTGCAAGAACAGCCAGTGCTCTTAACCACTGAGCCATCTCTCCAGCCCCTCAGCTACCTTTCTTATATAGCCCAAGCCCACCTGCTCAGGAATGGTACTTCCTACAGTGGGCTGAGCCTGCCTACATCAATTAACATTCAAGAAATTGCTCCAAGCTATGGCGACAGGCCAATCCAATGGAGGTAATGACTCAAGTGAGAGTCCTTCATCCCAAGTATGTCTAGGTTTGTGTCAAGTTGATTAAAAATAGCAAGCACAGTCTCTCACTGGCCTGGAGCCCAATGATTAGGCTAGGCTATCTGACCAGTGAGAGCCCCAGAGATCCAACTATCTCCACCTCCCCAGAGCTGGGGTTACAAGCACATGCTACCATGCTTGGCCTTGTATGTGGGTTTAGAGAACTGAACTCAGACCATCATGTTTGTGTGGTCTCTCTCCCCAGCCCCACACTTGGCTCTTTACCTGGATTCTGAGGATTGAGTTCAAGTCCTTCTGACGCGCACATTTTACCAACTGAGTCTCCCCCACAGCCCCCCAGCTCTACTTCAAGACATTATATTTGAGTCTCATGAATTTCCTAAGTCAGAATAGCTGACCCTGAGGACTGACTGGCCTCTTGTTCCTCATGTTGGTCTCTCTTGGTTCCTGGTTCTTCATCCTTTCACCAGTGGCTGTCTTGGAGCACTGCCTACAGTGTTTACGTTGTTACTCCTAAAGTATTTTGTGGGCCTCCTCCAGGCTTCCATTGAAAAGGGAGCAAGAAAAGGCCTGGGGTGCTGCTCTGCTGGGGTCATTACTCCATGCTTTGGTTCGATGCTGGCTGGAATTTTCAGGACCAGAGACAGCGCTCCCTGGTCCTCACCTGCTTTCTCCCAGGGAGTCTGGGATGTCAGAAGGATTCTAAGGAGATTCATGTGCTTACACCAAGTGAGCACTAGAGGGGGCCAGCGAGCCGCAGGTCTCGGGACTCCCAGGACTCCAATCTCTCTTTTGAATTTATCTGTAAACCTCTGGATTGCCGTGTGTGTGTGTGTGTGTGTGTGTGTGTGTGTGTGTGTGTGTGTGTGTAATGACTTAGCAGAAAAAAGTCTAAGTCCCAGAGTATTGACATTATTATTGTTATGTTATTATTATTATTGTGTGTATACCTATGCCTGTGCCATGGCCCACGTGTGGAGGTCAGAGGACAACTTTATGGAATTGGTTCTCTCCTTCCACTTTTACAGGGGTCTAGGGATCAAACTCAGGTCATCAGGCTTGTGTGGCAAATGCCTTTACCCACTGAGCCATCTTTCTGGTCTCTTTTTTTTTAACAACTTTAAATAAATATATATAATATATA
>NW_008331486.1:7403832-7416812 GCF_000622305.1 Nannospalax galili
CGGGAAAAATATTTATTTATTTTTTTAATTTTATGTGTATTCGTGTATGGCCTGCATGTAGGTAAGTGCACCCGTGTCATGCAATGCCCGCAGAGGTCAGAAGAGGCTGTCGGATCCCCTGGGACTGGAGTTACAGACAGTTGCTAGCTGCCATGTGGGTGCTGGGATTCGAACCCAGGTCTTCTGCAAGAACAACCCGTGTTCCTAACCGCTGAGCCATCTCTCCAGCCCCATGGTCTCTGGGTTTTGTTATTGTTGTTGTTGTTTAACGCCAGCTGTCTTCCATTGAGCTCTTAGTGCTGTTCTCAGGGCTCCTGCACAGAGTGTGGCATTTGTGTCCACTTCTGTCTCTTGCTGTTTTTCTTTTGTTGGTGGTGCTGAGGACGGAACTCAGGGCTGTGCATCCTTGACAAGCACTGTATCTCTGAGCTCTACCCTCAGCCTTCTAGGTTTCCATTTTGTGCACAAATGATATACAGTTTCTCTTCCTCCTCCTCCTCCTCCTCCTCCTCTTCCTCTTCCTCCTCCTCCTCCTCTTCCTCCCCCTCCTTTTTTGTTACATTTATTTGGACAGGCATGTTGGTAAATACCTTTAATTCTAGCACTCCTTAGTCAGAGGCAAGCCTGAGTTTGAGGCCAGCCTGGTCTACATAGTGAGTTCCAGGCTAGCCAGGGCTACATAGTGAGACCCTGTCCCAAAACAAAACAAAAAAATTGCATTTATTTATTTTATTGTATATGTGTGGGGGTGTCCTAATGTGAGTGTGAATATCAGAGATCAACTCTCAGGAGTCAGTTTTCTCCTTCCACCATGTGGGTCCCAGGGATCTAACTCAGATTGTCACATTTGGCAGCACGTGCCTTTACCCACCAAGCCAACTCGCTGGCCCAGTTTATTTTTATATAATCTTTTCTGTTTTTTTGAAACAGAGTCTTATGTAGTCCAGGCTGGCTTTGAACTCACAGTGTAGCTGAGGATGACCTTGAATTTCTGATTTTTCTGCCTCCACCTCCCAAATACTGGTACCACAGGTGTGCACCACCACATTTATTTCCATAAAATCTTAGCAATTATAGATATATTTTATAACCACTTTATTGATATGTAATTGAGAGACTAAATTGCACCTGTTTAGGGGCTGGAGTGATGGTGCAGAGGTTAAGAGCACTGGTTACTCTTCCAGAAGACCTGAGTTCAATTTCCAGCACCACATAGTGGCTAACAACCATCAGTAACTCCAGTTCCAGAGGATCTGGATGCCCTCTTCTGGCCTCTACTGGCTTTACATGGCATGGGTGCACTTACATACCTGCACTCACACACATAAACACTCACACACATAAAATAAAAATAAATTAAAAAACAAAACAAAAAACTAAATTGCACCTGTTTAAAGTGTACATTGTGTTGTTGGCATACACCCCCGCCCATGAATCACCTTCACAAATGAGACGGTGAGCATGTCCACTGTCCCCAGAAGCCTCCTTGTGCCGTGTTGTCCCTCTCCCACCTGTCCCCTTCCCACTCTGCCCTGTCCACCACTGCTCTGCTCCCTCACTATGGGTTTGTGTGTGTAGTGCTTTGAATGCGGTGTCCTCCAGAGGCTCCAGTATTTGAACTCTCAATTGGTTGGTAGCAAGGTTTTGGGAAGGTTATGGATTCCCTAGAAGGTGTGGCCTTGCTAGAGGAAGAAGGCTTTAAGATGTGCAAGGGGCGGGCCTGAAGAGTTCATAGCCACATCTGTTTCCAGTCTCTCTGCTTCTGTGTGTGTTTGAAGAGGTGAGCAATCAGCTTTCTGCTCAGGCTGTCTCCTGCCCTGCCTCCCCACCATGCGGGACTCTCATCCCTCTGGAACTCCTGATCCTCCTGCCTCTGCCTCCCGGATGTTAGGATTACAAGACTGTGACACCACATCCAGTGAGAATTCTTTATAAACGTAATTTGGTGGACATACAGGTGGTCCTTGATTTATGGTGGCTTAACCCATAATCTCTCTCTCTCTCTCTCTCTCTCTCTCTCTCTCTCTCTCTCTCTTTCTCTCTCCCTCTCGCCACTCATCCTTTTGTGCACGTGTGGAAGCCAGAGGTTGGAATCCAGTACCCTTCTCTATCACTCTACTTTTTTGTTTGCATTTTCAAAAAAATTTTGTTTACTATTATTTTATGGTATGAATGTTTTGCCTACATGTATGTAAGTATGGCATCTGTGTGCAATGCCCAGAAAGGCCAGAGAGGGCACCAGATCCCCTGGAACTGGAGTTGTGGATAGTTCTTAGCTGCCATGTGGGTGTTGGGAACTGAACCCAGATTCTCTGCAAGATCAACTGGTGTTCTTAACAACCAAGCCATCTCTCCAGCCCCCTTTTGGTTTAGTCTTTTAAATTTTTTTTTAATTTTTATTTATATTTTATGTATGTGAGTATATTGCCTGCATGTGGGTAGGTAATACCCATGTTGTGTAATGCCCTTGGAGTCAGAAGAGGGCTTTGGAGCCCCTGGAACTGGAGTTACAAATGGTTGTTAGCCACTGTGTAGGTGCTGGGACTCAAACCCAGGTCCTCTGCAAGAGCAGCCAGTGCTCTTAAGCACTGAGCTATCTCTCCAGCCCTCCATTTAGTCTTTTTGAGACAGGGTTTCCCTGTAGCCCCAGCTGGCCTGGAACTTGGTTTGTAGACCAGGCTGGCCTTGATCTCACAGAGATCTGTCTGCCTCGATCTCCTGAGTGCTGGGACTAAAAGTGTGCGCTGCCATGCCTGGCTCTACTTTGCTTTTGAGACAGTGTCTCTCACTGAACCTGAATCTCACTAGTTTGCCTAGAGTGGCTGACTAGGGAGCTCCAGGGACCTGTCTGTCTCTGTCCCACAGGATTACAGGCCTGTGTTGCCACACCTAGATTTTTTTGGGGGGTGGAGGGGAAGGGTTTATTTGGCTTACATCTCCTAGGTCACAGTTCATCAGGGAGCCCAAGATAGGAACTCAGGGCAGGAACCTGGAGGCAGGAGCTGGAGCACAGGCCATGGAGGAACGCTGCTTACTGGCTTGCTCCTCTGGCCCTGCTCAGCCTGCTTTCTTATACAACACGGGCCCACCTGCCCAGGGATGGCACCACCCACAGTGGGCTGGGCCCTCCCACATCACTCAACAATCAAGAAGATGCCCTTCAGACATGGCCACAGGCTAGTCCAATGGAGGCAATTCCCCTATTGAGGCTCCCTCAACATACCTAGATTTTTTAAAATTTAAATTTATTTTATATGTATGAGTGTTTTCCCTGCATATATGTAAGTGCACCTGTGTCATTCCCACAAGAGCCAGAAGAGGGGTGGTGTCAGATCCCCTGGAACTGGAGTCAAAGATGGTTGTCAGGCACCATGTGGGTGCTGGGAACTAAATTTGCAAGAGGAACCGGTGCACTTAACTGCAGAGTCACTTCTCCAGCCCACAATATTGTGTGTGTGTGTGTGTGTGTGTGTGTGTGTGTGTGTGCGATATGAACTCAGGTCCTCATGATTGTGCAGCGATCATGTTATTCATGAGTCATCTCCCACTCTCCCTGCCCCCCTTTTTGAGATAAAGCCTTATTATGAAGCCCAGCCTGGCCTCGGATTCTCAGTAGTTCTCCTGCCTCAGCCTCCTGTATGCTAGAATTGTAAGTTGCACCACCGCACTGGGCTCGGTTTATGTTTTGTTTTGTTTTTCAGTGTTTTGCTTGTTTGTTTTGAAGCAGGATCTCCTGTGGCCCAGGTGGCCTTCCCATTCCCTGTGTAGCCAAGGACTTTGAACTTCTCATCTCCCTGCCTCTACTTCCCGAATACTGGGATAATGGGTGTGCACCATCACGTCCAGTTCTTGTGGTGCTGGAGATGGGACTCCAGGGCTTCCCGAGTGCTAGGCCAGGGCAAGCACCCATGAACTGAGCAATGTCCGCAGCCCTCAGCTCAAGATCTAATTGTTTTATTTCGTCGTTTTTATTTTTTGAGACAGAGTCTCCCTGTCGCCCCGGCTGTCCTGGATTTTGCTACATACACCAGGCTGGCCTCAGTCTCACAGAGATCCACCTGCCTCTGGCTCCTGAGTGCTGATTTGACTTTATGATGGTGCAAAAGCCTCAGACATGTAGTCAAAACCACACTTCAGAGCTGGAATACTGCTCTTTTCCCGAGCACAGGGGTTGTCGTGTTTGTGGTGATGGCAGCCCCTAAGGCTCTGTGGGTGCTGTGTGGCAGGTCAAGTGCACGATCTGCATCTTGTGCTTCTGACAGTCCCAGCTACAATGGGTTTACCTGGACACAGCCCCATCATAGCTCAAGGAGCACCTGTACAATCCAAGGGCGTAGTTACCACTGATGTTGACATTCCAGAACACACTTCCAGCTCTTTGGGTTTATTCCACACACTATGACCCTCCCTGCTCAATAGTCATATACTGGAGGGTGAAAGGTGACTACAAAGAACCCGGCCACACCACTCCGGCCTCTGGGATCTTTGTCAATGTTCATTTTTTCAGAAGACTCAGTTATCACTTGTGCATTTTCTGCCTGCCACAGACAGTTAACCCGGAGCTGACTCCTGAGGCCCCTGGCCTTTCCAATGCACCTGGCTCCGAGGAAGGGACTCCACTGGCCAATCTGGTCGGAGGTTGGAGAAGACACATGGGAACGGGATTGAGCGTTGGAGAGAAGGACCTGGATCATCAGGCCCAGGAGAGAGTCACAGTACCTACCTGCAGGGGTGCAGCTGGGTGGGGGTGAAAAGCAAAGATTGGATTCAGGACCCACATGCCCATGTTCCTGCTTCCATCTTTTCTAAACAGCAGCAGCATTAGCTTAGCAGGAACCTGAACTTGATTGAGCAGTGGGGTTCGAATGCTGGTCCTTTCACTGAAACAGATGTCATCCCCCCCCCCTCCTGCCCCTGTCCTGATTCAAGGTGTGAGAACCAGCCCAGAGGCACTGTGAGCCTAGGAAAAGGGGGCTGGCTGTAGGGCTGCACAGTGTAGTTATTGGGTGACTCCCTATTTGCTCCTGGTCTTGGGAGACACCAGTTGCATCTCTGCAATTTGGAGAGGCATTCAGAGCTGGAATGCAGCTGGGTTATCTACGTTACTATTGAAGTCAGGTTCATCCCAGGGGTCAGGCCAGGGCAAGACTCTCTGCAGGCTCCTCTCTGGCCTGTTACATTCCATGGTTGGAAAACTATTCTGGAACCCAGATGGCACAGTTACTCCAGGGCACATGGAGGTTACTGCTCAAGATGGCTGCAGTTCAGCTGGCTCAGCGGGTAAAGCGCTCGGTACATAAACATGAGGCTTGAGTTCAGATCCCCAGCACCAGTGTGAAAAACCAGACATGCCTGGTAGCCTGAATCTGTACCCCTAGTGCTGGGGAAGGGGTGGGGACAGGCAGATCTCTAGAGCTTGGCTGTCCTAAGGACAGAACTGGATTGAGCATTGGAGAGAAGGACCTGGATCATCAAGCCCAGGAGAGAGTCACAGTACCACCTGCACGTTCAGAGGTGGAACACTTGCCCCGGCTTCAATGCCAGTTCCTCAAAAGAAAAAGAAGTAGGTGTCCAATCCTGAACTGCAGTTCCAGGAAACGGCAGAGCCAGTGTCTCTGATGGTACTTTGGGGGTTTTGTTGTTTTGATTTTTGTTTGTTTGGTTAGATTTTGAGATCCTGTCAAACTCCCAGGGCTTCCACATACACCAAAACCAGAAGAGATGGCATGTGGCAAATCTGGTCTGTGACAAGAAGTGTCACTAGTAATATTTTTATCCATGAGCCAAGGGCCTCAAAGCAACCATTGCCCACCCAGCTTATCAGAGGGAGGCAGCTGCGCTTTTCCTGGTCCAACCACTAGATGGCACAACAGACATGGTTAGGAGAAGGGAGGGCCACTGGTTCTTGGGTATAAGAGCAGTAGAGGCAGAGAACTGGGGAACACGAGGGGCAGGTCCTGGTGGGAAACAACAGCCAGGTAACAAAAGATCCCTCAGCTGAAGCGGATACCCACAGCTCTGGATCAACTATCATTTTTTCTAGTCCTCAAAAATTACCCAAAATGTAGTCGTTATTCATCAAAGTAGTAGATGTCAACGAGAGGCTGGGAAAATTCCAGTTTGTGCCCTGATGTCTGATAACAGTCCACTCCTGCACACTGAATGTGACTCTCTCTTGGGCCTGATGATCCAGGTCCTTCTCTCCAATGCTCAATTCAGTTCCTTCCTTAGGACAATCAAGTTCCAGAGATCTGCCTGTCCCAGAGGCATCTGGGGCCTGGGGTGGCTGGCGGTTCTCCGAAAGTGTCAGCTGCTGTGCCTGGGTTTGGGCATAAAGGCTCCAGCTTTACATCCTGGTTCCGTTCCTGCCTGACTATGTAACCCATAGCGACTGTCTTAACCTCTCTGGGCCTCAGTTCTCTGATCTAGGGATAATAATGGACCCTTCTCCACAAGCCAAATTGAAGTCATGTATATGGAGCCCCTAGCACAACAGTAGGCCTTTTAAAAATGGCCGGATTGGGCTGAAGAGATGACTCAGTGGTTAAGAGTACTGACTGCTCTTGCAGAAGACCTGGGTTCAATTCCCAGCACCCACATGGCTGCTAACCATCTGTAACTCCAGTTCCAGGGGATCCAGTACCTTCTTCTGACCTCCAAGAGCATTATACAACACGGGTGCACTTACACACACGCAGGCAGTACAGTAATACACATAAAAATAATAAATAAGCCGGGAGTGGTGGCACACGCCTTTAATCCCAGCACTTGGGAGGCAGAGGCAGGCAGATCTCTGTGAGTTCAAGGCCAGCCTGGTCTACATAGTGAGTTCCAGGACAGCTGGGGCTGCAGGGAGACCCTGTCTCAAAAAAATAAATAAATAAATAGCAGGATCAAAGGCGTGCACCCCAATACCTGAATGCTTCTATTTATTTATTTATTTTTGGCCTTTTAAATTTTTATTTATTTATGTTACTTTATTTTATTTTGTCTTTTTGAGAGAGGACCTCCCTGTAGCCCCAGCTGTCCTGGAACTCACTATGTAGACCAGGCTGGCCTTGAACTCACAGAGATCCACCTGCCTCTGCCTCGTGAGTGCTGGGATTAAAGGTGTACGCCACCTTGCCCGGTCCTATTTATTTTTATTTTATGTGTATGAGTGTTATGCCTGCATGTGTGTGGAACGCACCCATGTCATGTAGTGCCTGAAGAGGACAGAAGAGGGTGTCAGATCTCCTGGAACTAGGGTTATAGATGGTTGTTAGATGCCATTTGGGTGCTGGGATTTAAACTGGGGTCTTCTGCAAGAATAGCCAGTTCTCTTAACTGCTGAGCCATCTCTCCAGCCCCTATTTTTGTGGTCTTTTTTGAGACAGAGTCTCGCTGTAGCCCCAGCTGGCCTGGAACTCACTACGTAGACCAGGCTGGACTTGAACTCACAGAGATTCCAAGTGCTCTGCCTCTGCCTCCTGAGTACTGGAATTAAAGACGTGTGCCACCACAGTTAGATGGTTCTAAAGCAAGCACTTCTGGGAGGCAAAGATGAGGTTTGGGACCAGCAAGACAGTGAACAAAGCTTTGTGCTTGGTGAGGGGTAAAGATTGCCCTAGGTACCCCAAGAGGGCTAGAACGTGAGATTTGAGGCCCTGTAAAGGAAACCCCATGACTTCACAACAGCGGAGGTGGCACGTGCATTTCTTCTTGTTTTTGACAACCAGAGACCTGCACATGCCAGGTCCCATCACAGAGCCCCATCCCGGCTCCCGTACATTTCTTCTTTCATTTGTGTGGCAAGTATTTAGAGACCAATGGCCACACCAACAAGAGAGACACCACCCCTCCCCAGAAGGACTTACAGCCACCATAGGACAGAGCTAATACATGGGTGGACCCAAGGCCCACATGGAGCAGGGATAATATGTTTGTTAGAATTTGAGGCCCTGTGCACCTCCTGGAATTTGCCAGCCTTTCTTTTCTTTGGGGGGGGGTTCTTTTTGAGACAGGGTCTCCCTGTAGCCCCAGCTGTTCTAGAATTCACTATGTAGACCAGGCTGGTCTTGAACTCACAGAGATCCACCTGCCTCTGCCTCCCGAGTGCTGGGATTAAAGGCGTGCGCAACCACGCCCGGCAGAACGGTTTGTTTTTTATGTGTATGAATGTATTGCTTGTATGTAGGTAGGTGCACCTGTGTTGTGCAGTGCCTGAGGAGATCAGAAGAGGGTGTCGGATCCCCTGGAACTGGAGTCACGGACGGCTGTTAGCCGCTAGGCGGGTGCTGGGAATCAAACCTGGGTTCTCTGCAAGAGCAGTCAGTACTCTTAACTGCTGAGCATCTCTCCAACCCTAAACAATGGTTTTGATGTTAAAAGAAAAAAAATCAGTCAACATGGCCTGGGTCAGTTAGTAAAGTGCTTACTTATGCAAGCCTGAGGACCCGGGTTCAGATCCCAGCACCCACATAAGAAGCCAGACACAGAAGGGTGGACCTATAATCTCAGCGCTAGGGAGGCAGAGGCAGAAGAATCCCCAGGGGTCCATGACCAGCCAGTTTAACTGAATCAGTGAGCTGGGCTGCAAGTTAGGTGAGACTCTGTCTCAAACAATCAAAGGGTTAGCTGGGCACTCTGGTGTATGCCTTTAATCCCAGCACTGGGAGGCTGAGGCAGGAGGATACCCCATGAGTTCAAGGCCAGGGCTAAATAGCAAGACTCTGTCTCAACAACAACAAACAGTCTCATAGAGCACAAGTGAGGAAGGAAACCAACATCCATCTCTGACCTCCACACACAGGCACACACAACATACATACACTCAGAATCAGTAATAGGCCAGAAATCAGCTACAGAGACTCTGTTTCCAAAACCTTAAAAAAAAAGTCGAAAAGTTCAAAAGAACAAGCAAAATTAAACAGAACCACTCCATCCCAGCACTGACACGTCATTTCCAGTCAGATGTCACACGTCAGCACCAGCCTTCATGCCTGCACCAGGCGTGCTCACGTCCTGAGAGTGGCATCCTGACTCAATTTTCTGGTCTCTTGGGACCAGAGTCTAGGAGGACAAGGTGCTGAGCTTGTCCTACCCCTGTGGGAAGTCCTGCTCTCTGCAGGGGAGGCCACATAAGGGCCTGATGTGGCTATCATTTTGTTAACAAAATGTCATTTTATAAACAGTGACTTCACATTTTCCACTCCAGAAAATTTTCATCTGGTGCAGAACAAAGCGTGGTTGCCTCATAACTCTGTGGAGTGAAGAATCCAAATCACATGAGGTCTTACTAAGATTTCTCCAGCAAGCCCCCAGCTGTCCTACATAGCTGATTTAAGCACCCGGGTTTCCAGCCCAGGCCAAGTGCCCTTTCTAGTGACAGAGAACCATCAGAGAGACCAGTGGATGGCCTACGGAAAGCCTCACCTCAGTGCGGCAGCTCTGACTGCCTCAGGATGCTGTTCAACCTATGCCCCTATCCCCTCTATTTGCCTTAGGCTGGAAGTTCAGATGTGAGGGTTCCAGGACTGAGATATGGCTCGGTTAGTAGAGCCATAGCCATGCATGAAGCCCTGGGTTTGATTCCCCAGCACTAACTAAGCTGGGTATGGTGGTGCACACCTATAATCTCAGCGCTTGGGAGGTAGAGGCAAGAAGATCAGGAGTTCAGGGCCATGCTCAGCCACATAGTCAACTCAAGACTAGTCTGGAATACATGAAACCCTGTCTCAAAGAAGGAGCGGGAGGGAGAGGAGATGGCTCAGTGGGTTAAAAAAACACTAGCCACACAAGACTGATGGCTAGAGTTTTATCCCTGGAACCCACAGAAAAATCTGGATGGAATGGTTGGTATCTGTAATCCCAACACTTATGACAATAGGTGAAGACAGGCGAGGGCCTTGAAAGTTCATGGGCCAGTTAGCCTGGAGTACACACACAGCAAAAAACAGGAGAGCTTGCCTCAAAACAAGGTAGATGGACAGAACTGACTCCTTAAAGTTGTTCTCTGACCACCACACCATGTCTGCACACACATGCACGCGCACACACATACCTATTTGTCAGGTGGATCTCAGTGAGTTCAAGGTCAGCCTGGTCTACATAGTGAGTTCCAGGCCAGCTGGGGCTACCTACAGGGAGACCCTGTCTCAAAAAGACCAAAAAAAAAAAAAAAAAGAAAAGGGCTTCTGTGTGTTAGCGGATTGGGCTGTGAATGCCCAGACCTTTGATGAAACACAGTTGGGAATGTCTGTGAGTAGCGATGTGGGCAGCCAACAGATGAATCTGTGGCTAGCTGAAACAAGGCCCCCGTAATGCCAGGGAGCATCATCAGATGGGGTGCGCCATGCAGCGGTAGGGGCTGGAGGGGAGCAGGAGGGCAAGCAAGGGAGGTCCTCGCCCACCTAACTGCTGGG
Organism: Nannospalax galili; assembly: GCF_000622305.1. Classification (NCBI taxonomy): domain Eukaryota; kingdom Metazoa; phylum Chordata; class Mammalia; order Rodentia; family Spalacidae; genus Nannospalax; species Nannospalax galili. The sequence goes on from NW_008331486.1 coordinate 7,414,236, forward strand.
CAGATGTCAGACTGGGGGTTACATACCAGCTGACCTGGGTGCCAGGTTGGAACACTAGCCACTTTCTTGGGTCTCCTGCTTGCTCCCAAGACCTTGAGATATCTCAGCCTTTGTAAGTTGGTGAGTCAACAAATCATTCTCATATGTGTGTAAGCTCATAGCATATGTATTTCCTATGAGCCCTTTTATACAACATACATAGGGCTATACACAGATCTCTCTCTCCATACATATATTTTGTTTTTTCTAGCAAACAGCAGCTCAAGCACAAAGCAAGGCTGCATGGCATGAAATATGAGTCTAGGGTTAGACCCTCCAACACTCAAACGTATGACAATCAAGGATGGAGGCTCTCCCACCCTGCCTGGCCCCTTAGATGGATGCTGTGATGGGTTGGGGTCCCGCCTCCCTGGCCTTCTGTTTACCAGACATGCTTTTGTCCTCACTGATGGATGACTGCTTTGTCTCGATGTATTTATGCTTTGAGCAGGGTCTCCCTGTAGCCCCAGCTAGCCTGTAACTCACTCTGTAGACCAGGTTGGCCTCAATCTCACAGACATCCTTCTGCCTCTGAGTCCCAAGCGCTGGGATGAAAGGCATGTGCCGCCATGCCTGACTGTTTCGTCTTATTTTTATTTTTTAATTTTTTTATGTGCATGAGTGTATTGCCTGCATGTATGTAAGTCACCTGTGTCATGCAATGCCTGTGGAGGTCAGAAGAAGGCATCGGATCCTCTGGAACTGGAGTTACAGACGGTTGTTAACCATCATGTGGGTGCTGGGAACTAAACCTAGGTCCTCTGCAAGAGCAGCCAGTGCCCTTAACTGCTGAGCCATCTCTTCAGCCCCATTCATCTCCACTTTTTAAACATCAGTGCTTTGAATCTGGCTTTGGGACAGGGTCTCCCTGTAGCCCAAGCTGTCCTGGAACTCACTATGTAGACCAGGCTGGCCATGAACTCAGAGATCCGCCTGCCTCTGCCTCCTAAGTGCTGGGATGAAAGGCATGCACCACCACGCCCAGCGTTCATCTTATTTTAAAAATTTTTTACTTTTTATTCGTGTGTGTGTGTGTGTGTGTGTGTGTGTGTGTGGTGTACAGATGCTCAAGGCAGCCAGAAGAGGTCATTGGATCTCCTGGAGCTAGAGTTACAGGTGGTTGTGAGCTGCCCAATGCTGAGCCATTTTTCTAGTCCTAGTTTTTGCTTCATTTTACTTAATTTTATTTTTAGCATTTTTCCGTCTTTTATTCTTTTTTTTTTTTTGGTGTGTGTGTATGTGTTTATATGTGCAGGTACATGTGTACCCCTACACACATGAACACATACATGTGGAGACCAGAAGTCAACTTCAGGTGTCCTTCCTCAAGGGCTGTCCACCCTATTTTTTGAAACAGAGTCTCTCACTGGAGACCCCCAGATGGGCTAGGCTGACTGGCCAGTGGGCCCCAGGGATCTTCCTGACTCGGCCTCTCCAGCCCTGGGATTGAAAGCCTGTGCCATCACTGCCTTTCCACAGGGGATGGAGCTGAGGTTTTCACACCCACGTGGTACTTTACTGACCGAGCCTTCGCTCCAGTGCTACTATTTTAGTCTTTATCTCATGCCGTTGCTTTTTTCCCCGTTCATATGTGAAGAACAGACATCTTTACAGAAACCGCATATCCTTCCATGAGGTCAGGAGACTGCCATGCAGACCTCTGATTGAAGCCTTCAAGGCAGAAGAAGTGATACGTATCCGGATACGTGTAGAACTGACCCACCAATGACCTTCCAGAAGGCTCAAGGCAGAAGAAGTGATACGTATCCGGATACGTGTAGAACTGACCCACCGATGACCTTCCAGGAGGCTCCAGTGGTTTTGTTTGATTTTTAACAATCTTTATATTTGCATTTATTTCTTTGTTTACTTGGGAGGTCAGAGGGCTAACTTACAGGAGTCGGTTTGCTCCTTCCACTGTCTGGGTCCTGAGATGTTACTCAGGTCATCAATCATGGCAGTAAGTGTCTTTTCCCACCGAGCCATCCCCCACTTTTTTAACAAAAAGAAAAAGGAGACAATAGCTGTTGTTTTTTGAAGACATGCACCAGTGTGTTGGGGCCATTTGTCCATGTCACTACATAGAGATGACACCCTGAGCACAGGCTGGGTCAAAGTGGGCCAGCAGAACTGCCCCAGCAAGTCATGGAGAGAGGCCCCTTGCCACCCCACAATACTAGGCTGAAGGCTTGTGGGAAGGGCAGGTTCTGTGCACTGGATATAACCACAAATTCTGAACCTGGAGCTGACTGGTTAGCGAGCCCCAGGGACCCTCCCTTCTTTACTTCCCCAGTGTTGAGATCACAGGTGCGTGCCACCATGCCCAGCTTTTATGTAGGTGCTGGGTATCAGTACTTGGGTCCTAATGCTTGTGAGGCAAACACTTTACCAACCAAGGCATCTCTCCAGCTCTATAGGGGTTTTGCTAACAACGCCTTAAAGCTCATGGACTGGAGCTCTACTAATTTTAAAGGAACCAGCCAACCCCTCTCTCCACCATCTGGGAAAAGGGCTTGAAGGATGGCCTAGACAGTCACA